>NW_024099558.1:0-4181 GCF_016545835.1 Crotalus tigris
TCTGGCTTCTGGTTTGTGGTCGTGCCTCGTCATCGGTGTGGCTTTGGGTTTGTTTTTTGCGTGGATGTGTGGTGGTGACCTCCTGTGTGGTTTTTGTGATTGTGGGTCTGGTATCATTTTTTGTGTTAGGGAGTCGTTTGTCAATAAGGGCGGGTTTCCAAATGGCTGGTAGGCGGGAGGTATCATCTCGCTTGTTCATGCTGTGTGGGCGTTTTTCTATCTCAATGGCTTCTCTGATTATTCTGTTATTAAAATGTTCACTTTGGCAATGGTTCTGGTATTTTTAAAGTCAATTTCATGTCCTGTGGCTTTAAGGTGTTTGACCAGGGAAGATGTTGGTTCCTCTTTTTTTGACATCAGTTCTTATGTTCTTACATGCGTGCACATTATTACTTTTGTTGTATTGTCCGATAGTATAGTGGTGGGACTAAAGCAGTGTCTCGCATGGGATATATCGTATACTCCATTGATTTTCTAATTCAATTTTATCTTTGGGGTTTCTAGGATGGTGGATATTTTTCTGTTTGTGCAGAATGCTGTTTTGATGTTGTGTTTATGGAGGATCTTACTGATTCTGTCTGTGGTGCCTTTTATGTATGGGAGGAGGGCTTTGCCGTTTTCTTGTTCTTCGTCTTGGATTTTAGTGGGGGGTTTTTTTTGGATTAGGTTTGTAATCTTATTTCTTTGGAATCCATTGGATGTTAGTACATTGGTGAGAGTGTGTAGTTCGTTTTTTAGGTGTTGTTCGTCAGTTAAGCGTTTTGTTCTGGAGATGAGTGTCTTGGCTACAGAGTTGATCTGTGCTGAGGTGGTGGTCGTGAGAGAGCTGTGCAGATAGACGGTTTTATGTGTGTTTTCTTCTGGTAGATGGTGTGTCCTACTGGAGCCATTGATTTCTTGTGAACTAAGACATCCAGGAAGGACATGTTGGTTAGTTTAGCTTCTGTTTCCCACGGGTGAACTGTATTTGGGGTGTAGGCTGTTAGGTGTGTGAGGAAGTTGTCCATTTTTCTTTCCCATGTGGCCAGATTAATAACGGTGTCATCTTACAGTATCTGAGGCCAGAGTTTGGGGTTTTGTGATCCGATTTTTCTAGAGCTTGGGTTTCAAAGTGGTTTCCATGTAGAGGTTTGCCATGACAGGTGAGAGTGGGTTATCCCTATGGTTTATCCCTTCTGTTTGTTTTTGTATTTTTGTCCATTATAGATGAAGTATGTGTTGGATAGGCAATGGTTGGTCAGGTTGGGGGGTTATATTTGTTTTGGATAGCTGTCAAGGCTTCTTTGATAGGCACTTGGGTGAAGAGGGATATGACATCGAAGCTCACAAGTAGGTCGCTGGGCTGTAAGTTTTGTTTCTTTATGATCTCTATAAACTGGAACGAGTTTTTTACACGTGAGGTGATGGATTCTGCATAGGGCTGTAGTTGTTTGGCGAGAAATTTTGCTAGGTTTTGTAGAGGTGAGCCTATGGAGCTGACTATAGGTAGGAGTGGGGTTCCTTCTTTGTGTATCTTGGGGAGACCATAGAGTTTGGGGCATCTGGATGATTTCTCTCTGGGAATGATTCTTTGCTGGATCTCTTCGCTGATGGGGGAGGCTTTTATGTCTGGATCGGTTTGGTTTTTTCTCGCGCAAACACACTACAGCACTATGCAGAACCCATACACCTCACACGTAAAAACTTGTTCCCAATATCCTGGATGTCTTAGTCTACAAGAAATCCAATGGCTCCTAGGACACACCATCTACCAGAAGAAAACACACACAAACTGCTATCTGCACACTCTCTCACACCACCACCCAGCACAGATCAACTCTGTAGCCAAGACACTCATCTCCAGAACAAAACGCTTAGCTGACGACCAACACCTAAAAAACGAACTACACACTCTCACCAATGTACTAACATCCAATGGATTCCAAAGAAATAAGATTACAAACCTAATCCAAAAAGAAACCCCCACTAAAATCCAAGACGAAGAACAAGAAAACGGCAAAGCCCTCCTCCCATACATAAAAGTCACCACAGACAGAATCAGTAAGATCCTCCATAAACACAACATCAAAACATCATTCTGCACAAACAGAAAAATATCCACCATCCTTAGAAACCCCAAAGATAAAATTGAGTTAGAAATCAAGGAGTATATGAAATCCCATGCACTGCTTGTCCCAACCCATACATCGGACAAACCAACAGACGAATAAGTGCAACGCATTGAAGAACATAAGAACTGAGTCAAAAAAAAGAGAACCACATCTTCCCTGGTCCAACACCTTAAGCCACAGGACATGAAATTGACTTTAAAAATACCAGAACCATTGCCAAAAGTGAACATTTTAATAACAGAATAATCAGAGAAGCCATCGAGATAGAAAAATGCCCACACAGCATGAACAAGCGAGATGATACCTCCTGCCTACCAGCCATTTGGAAACCCGCCCTTATTGACAAACGACTCCCTAACACAAAAAATGATACCAGACCCACACTCATAAAAACCACACAGGATGTCACCATCACACATCCATGCAAAAAGCAAACCCAAAGCCACACCGATGACGAGGCACGACCACAAACCAGAAGCCAGACCACAGCTGCATCATTAGCCACTTTAAACCCCTCCAATCCATACATGAAGCAAACTGACACCCTCCATGAAGATGATGCACGACCACGAACGCGAAGCCAAAAAATAGCAAGGCAGCCCAAAATCTTAAACCCCCCTGCATCTCAGACTAACCTGAGCACAACCAAACAGAACACTCCCCCAGCCAATCAGAGCACAGCCACGCCTCTAACCAATCAGAACACACCTCCACCCAATCAGAACACAGCCAAACTCCCACCCAATCAGTTCATACCCCCACTGGCAGTTAAAAGGAAGCAACAGGTAAGACCACACACTGCTCCTCGAAGCACGAAGCTGAAAGCACCAGCCTGAAGATGACGAATGGGACTTTGTCGAAACGTCACCAAGACACTTCCAATTTTACGCGGGAGAAAACCTGAACAACCAAAGACCTACACACACACACACACACACACACACAGACACACACACACACACACACACACATATATATATATATATATATATGTGTGTGTGTGTGTGTGTGTGTGTGTGTGTGTGTGTGTAGGTCTTTGGTTATTTGTGTTTTCTCCCACGTCAAATTGGAAGTGTCTTGGCGACGTTTCAACGAAGTCTCATTCGTCAATGTTAGGCTGCTGTTTTCGGCTTCATGCTCCTAGAAGCACGAAGCTGAAAACACCAACCTGAAGATGACGAATGAGAGTTCGTCAAAACATCGCCAAGACACTTCCAATTTGACGCGGGAGAAAACCTGAATAACCAAAGACCTTTATACAAACACCCGCGAAAACCTCAGAATATATATATTTTATATATATGTATAATATATATATAATATATATATATATAAATATATATATATTATTATAATCTATATATTGTTTTCTGAGGTTTTTTCGGGGGGGGGGGGGGGGCGGATTGTTTGTATGTAGGGTCTTTGGTTGTTTCCGGAGTTTTTCCGTCCCGCTTACAATTGGAAGTGTCTTGGCGACGTTTGCGAACGAGTCGCCATTCGTCATCTTCAAGGAGGTCTGTGTTTTCAGCTTCGTGCTTCGAGCAGGCAATGTGTGGTCTTAGCTGTTTGCTTCTTCCTTTTTAGAAACTGCCAGTGGGGGTATGAACTGATTGAAGCTGGGATCTTGGCTGTGTTCTGAATTGGTGGAGTGTTTCTGAGTGGTTAGGGCTGGCTATGCTCTGATTGGCTGGGGAGTTTGCTGTGCTCTGTGGCTGGGGGGTCGGCTTGTGCTCTGATTGGCTGGGGGAGTGTTCTGTTTGGGTGGGGGCTTTGTTGTGCTCAGGTTAGTCTGAGTTGCAGGGGGATTTAAGATGGTGGGCTGCCTTGCTATTTTTTAGCTTCGCGTTCGTGGTCGTGCCTCATCTTCATGGTGCGTGTCAGTTTGCTTCATGTATGGATTGGAGGGGTTTAAAGTGGCTAATGATGCAGCTGTGGTCTGGCTTCTGGTTTGTGGTCGTGCCTCATCATCGGTGTGGTTTTGGGTTTGCTTTTTGCGTGGATGTGTGGTGGTGACATCCTGTGTGGCTTTTGTGAGTGTGGGTCTGGTGTCATTCTTTGTGTTAGGGAGTC
>NW_024099559.1:0-8648 GCF_016545835.1 Crotalus tigris
CACACCACCACCCATCACAGATCAACTCTGTAGCCAAGACACTCATCTCCAGAACAAAACGCTTAGCTGACGAACAACACCTAAACCCCGAACTACACACTCTCACCAATGTACTAACATCCAATGGATTCCATAGAAATAAGATTACAAACCTAATCCAAAAAGAAACCCCCACCAAAATCCAAGACAAAGAACAAGAAAACGGCAAAGCCCTCCTCCCATACATAAAGGCACCACAGACAGAATCAGTAAGATCCTTCATAAACACAACATCAAAACAGCATTCTGCACAAACAGAAAAATATCCACCATCCTTAGAAAACCCAAAGATAAAATTGAATTAGAAAATCAAGGAGTATACGAAATCCCATGCACCACTTGTCCCACCACATACATCGGACAAACCAACAGAAGAATAAGTGCACGCATTGAAGAACATAAGAACTCAGTCAAAAAAGAGGAACCAACATCTTCCTGGTCCAACACCTTAAAGCCACAGGACATGAAATTGACTTTAAAAATACCAGAACCATTGCCAAAAGTGAACATTTTATTAACAGAATAATCAGAGAAGCCATCGAGATAGAAAAACGCCCACACAGCCTGAACAAGCGAGATGATACCTCCCGCCTACCAGCCATTTGGAAACCCGCCCTTATTGACAAATGACTCCCTAACACAAATCTTAAACACCTCGCAACTCAGACTAACCTACCAACCAAACAGAACACTCCCCCAGCCAATCAGAGCACAGCCAAGCCCCTAACCATTCAGAACACACCTCCACCCAATCAGAACACAGCCAAGCTCCCATCCAATCAGTTCATACCCTCACTGGCAGGTAAAAGGAAGAAACAGCTCAAACCACACATTGCTGCTCAAAGCAAGAAGCTAAAAACACCAGCCTGAAGATGACGAATGTGACTTCGTCGAAACGTTTCCAAGACACTTCCAATTTTACGCGGGAGAAAACCCGAACAACCAAAGACCTATATACAAATACCCGCGAAAACCTCAGAAAACAAATATCGAACCTCTACGGGGAGGAAATCCACCATCTGACCAGGACCTATGAAAAACTTGAAGTCCCAAGAGCTTCCATTTTATGTGACCTCGCATTCCTACGTAACTGCCGAGATCAAAATCTAATCCCCACATGTTTCCAACTGAAATTCCACTCCAACTCTGCAGCCACCAAACGGTTCCTGAAAAGAACAGAATTGGCCCTAATCAGAAATGAACTTCACACAAAAAGATTCCTCCTAGACCGAATTAACAAAGATCTCCTCACACTCCACCTCAAACTCAGCTACAAGATCCACCCCGCACTTTGGGACAAATCCAAACAACTCGCCGTCTGGAGAGCCGAAACACAGACCACCCTCAAGACAGATACACACACCAACAAACTCCGAAGACTACAAGAACGCCAGAAACAAACCCCTCCTCCCTCACATCCACACATGAAACAAACAGTGCATAACATCTCAGATAGGATCCTCACCAAAGCAGAAACCAATGTCCTTTCCAAAGGATTCAACTTTGCAGTCGCTCCCAAACACATCCCCACTGAAACCATTATATGTGAAGTTGAAACCAGCCTGACCAAAATCAACCCCGATGACGCTAACAAACTCAGACTCAAAATCACCAACATCCTCTGCACCAGCAAGCCACCCAAAAGCAACTTACCCAAAGAGGAACAGACAGCACTACGTAACCTGAAAGAAGACAACAGCATAATAATCCTACCAGCAGACAAGGGCAACGCCACGGTGGTTATGAACACATCTGACTACCAAACCAAATTAACCAACCTACTCCAAGACTCCACATACAAACCCCTAAATACAGATCCCACCACCTACCTGGAAAACACCACCAGAACCAAGATAAAAGCCTCCCCCATTAGCGAAGAGATCCAGCAAAGAATCATTCCCAGAGAGAAATCATCCAGATGCCCTAAACTCTATGGTCTCCCCAAGATACACAAAGAAGGAACCCCACTCAGACCTATAGTCCGCTCCATAGGCTCACCTCTACAAAACCTAGCCACATTTCTCGCCAAACAACTACAGCCCTATGCAGAATCCCTCCACCTCACCGTAAAACTCATTCCAGTTTATAGAGATCATAAGGAAACAAGCTTACATCCCAGGCGACCTACTAGTGAGCTTCGATGTCATATCCCTCTTCACCCAAGTGCCTATCAAAGAGCCTTGACAGCTATTCAAAACAAATATAACCCCCTCCAACCACATCTTACGATCTGACCAACCACTGCCTATCCAACACAGACTTCATCTATAATGGACAAAAATACAAACAAACAGAAGGAGCACCCATGGGATCACCCCTCTCACCTGTCATTGCCAACCTCTACATGGAACACTTTGAAACCCAAGCTCTAGAAAAATCTGATCACAAACCCAAACTCTGGCTCAGATACGTAGACGACACCTTCATAATCTGGCCACATGGGAAAAAAAAACTGGACAACTTCCTCACACACCTCAACAGCCTACACCCCAAAATACAGTTCACCATGGAAACAGAAGCTAACAACCAACTTCCCTTCCTGGATGTCTTAGTCTACAATAAATCCAATGGCTCCCTAGGACACACCATCTACCAGAAGAAAACACACACAAACCGCTATCTGCACGATCTCTCACACCACCATCCAGCACAGATCAACTCCGTAGCCAAGACACTCATCTCCAGAACAAAACGCTTAGCTGACGAACAACACCTAAAAACTGAACTACACACTCTCACCAATGTACTAACATCCAATAAAACCCGAACTACACACTCTCACCAATTTACTAACATCCAATTGATTCCATAGAAATAAGATTACAAACCTAATCCAAAAAGAAACCCCCACCAAAATCCAAGACAAAGAACAAGAAAACGGCAAAGCCCTCCTCCCATACATAAAAGGCACCACAGACAGAATCAGTAAGATCCTCCATAAACACAACATCAAAACAGCATTCTGCACAAACAGAAAAATATCCACCATCCTTAGAAACCCCAAAGATAAAATTGAATTAGCAAATCAAGGAGTATACGAAATCCCATGCACCACTTGTCCCACCACATACATCGGACAAACCAACAGAAGAATAAGTGCACGCATTGAAGAACATAAGAACTCAGTCCAAAAAGAGGAACCAACATCTTCCCTGGTCCAACACCTTAAAGCCACAGGACACGAAATTGACTTTTAAAATACCAGAACCATTGCCAAAAGTGAACATTTTAATAACAGAATAATCAGAGAAGCCATCGAGATAGAAAAACGCCCACACAGCATGAACAATCGAGATGATACCTCCCGCCTACCAGCCATTTGGAAACCTGCCCTTATTGACAAACGACTCCCTAACCCCAAAATCTTAAACCCCTCTGCAACTCAGACTAACCTGAGCACAACCAACCAGAACACTCCCCCAGCCAATCAGAGCACAGCCAAGCCCCTAACCATTCAGAACACACCTCCACCCAATCAGAACACAGCCAAGCTCCCATCCAATCAGTTCATACCCTCACTGGCAGTTAAAAGGAAGAAACAGCTAAGACCACACATTGCTGCTCAAGCAAGAAGCTGAAAACACCAGCCTGAAGATGACGAATGGGACTTCGTCGAAACGTTCCAAGACACTTCCAATTTTACGCGGGAGAAAACCCGAACAACCAAAGACCTACATATATATATATATATATATATATATATATATATATATATATATATATATATAAATAAATAAATAAATAGGGTTAATTTGGGGGATGATTTCAAATGGAAGCCATGGTTGCTTAGAATCATAGTTTGTTAATGGAGGAGTTTGGAATTTTAATCTTATCTTTCTATTATTAATAATATTTTTAAATTGTTTTTATACTTTGATATATTATTCTTGTTATTATTTTTTCCTGTTTACACTTTTGTTATTAATGTAGTATATAGATGACAGGCTAACAATTAGACACAGTCTTTAAATGTGGAAGGAATTAACCAAATTCCTTCCAACAAATGTATTTGTGGAACTCCAGAATTAGAGGACATAGTACATATGGGTAGTCCTCAGTTTACAACAGTTCAGTGACCATTGGAAGATCCTATGGCACTCACAAAAGTGACTGTTTTCCATACCGATGACCATTGCAGCATCCCCAGGGGGTCACATGATCAAAATTCAGATGCTTGGTAACTGGCATGTACTTATGAGGGTTATGCAGTGTCCTGGGGTCATGTGATTCCCCTTTGCTGCCTTCTGTCAAGCAAAGTCAATGAGGAAGCCGGATTCACTTCACAACCCTGTTACTAACTTAACAACTTGCAGTGATTCACTTAACAATTGTGGCAAGAAAGGTCGTAAAATGGGGCAAAACTCACTTCGCAACTGTCTCACTTAGCAATGGAAATTTTGGGCTCAATTGTGGTCATAAGTCAAGGGCTACCTTATATTATTTGTGTGTGTGTAAGAAATAGGGACATTAGTATTTTGGATTGCACATCGGAGGGATGGTCTATTGGAGGGGTAGGCAACCTTGGCTCTTTTATGACTGGTGGACTTCAACTCCCAAAATTCCTGGCTCAGCATGGCTCAGCTTGGAAACCTCTCCCTTTCCCCTCAGCGTGGCTGGCTCAGGAATTCTGGGAGTTGAAGTCCACCAGTCATAAAAGAGCCAAGGTTGCCTACCCCTGGTCTATTGGGATTCTTATGAAAACAACCTATTTAATGAGTGGTCGGAACCCAAATACGACATCTAAAATTGCCTGTTCTCTGAATCAGGCAGAACCATGGAGAGCTGGATCTGCTTGGGATTAAATTATAGAGGTGATACAAAAATGTTTCCTTTTAGTTCTGCCTTCGCGCTTTTTATTGTGTATGATTTTTGCCGTTGTCTTACATTTTGCATTCTGATATGTCTGTTGACTAATCAATCAATAATATGTGAAGAAGAGGGAAACGTAAATTCTTTATGAGTTTTTATTTGGGTAAAGACTGTGGGATGCGTTCAAGAAGCTTTTTATGAAGGGCATGAAAATAAAACAAGAATTTCAGTCGGGAGATTAGCTTTAAGGTGTGTGTTCCCTTGGACACAAAAATTTCTATTTCTTGTACTTTAAAATGAGCAGAGGGAGTATTGAATTTCAGGAGGGTTTCGCTTCCATGACTGGCTATTTAACCTGTCAAACAAGGTTTGCTAATGGACAAAGATGAATGAAATAGGTTTTAAGAATACATTGCTTACATGAATTATGTATGGACAATTACAATGAATTGTGGCCATGATTTATTGAAATTGTTGTGTTACTTCGTGTACAGGTAGTCCTTGACTTAACAACCAGGGCTTCTGTTGCTAAATCAGGCAATTGTTAAGTGAATCGTGCCCAGTTTATGACTTTTTGCCATTGTTGTTAAGTGACTCACTGAAGTTCTTAAGTGAATCACGCAGACGTTAAGCAAATTGGGCTTCCCCCATTGACTTAGCTTGGCGGAAGCCAGATGGGAAGGTCATAAATGGAGATCACATGACCCAGGGACAGTGTAACAGTCACAAATACATGCCTCATCCCAAGTGCCCGAATTTTGATCACTAAATAAAAACAGACAGAGATCCAGCGATCTCTGAAGAGCCAGCAACCCTCATTCAGATGTTGGAGAACTACAATATATATTGCATTGCACCACTCTGAGGACCAGATGCATGCTTAGTTTTCTTTTTTTCAAAAGATACCTGAGATTGAAGGGCTTTTGTAACGAGTTGCAAGGGACAAATACTCACTTGATTCTCGGAGCATCAGCGTTTGGCCACTGACTGACCCAAATGGGCCATGAATGGTACAAGAATAATTTCCTTCCACATTGGTTGTGTGGTTGTCCTGTTTCACCACTCCCTCGGTTGATGTGATCAACAAAGATCCGTTGGGGAGGACACGGAGGTTGTCTTCTTCTCTCAGTGGATGTCCGTTTTTCTTCCACGTAATATTGAAAAGCTGCTCACTGGATGGAAAGGAATAGAGACCTAGCCTTGGGAAGAAGAAAGGCAGCAAGGAAGCGACAAGGGAAGAGAAAAGATTTCTCAGTGCTGAGGACCTAGAGCGAGTGAGAAAGAAGCTCAGTCTAATTCTACGTTGATTTTTCTTGGTATAAGATCTTGTAGAGACCAACTCTAGCAAGATTATATTAGTATACCCTACAACAGTGTTTCTCAACCTTGGCATCTTTAAGACATGTGGACTTCAACTCCCAGAATTCCCCAGCCAGCATGGGGAATTCTGGGAGTTGAGGTCCACATGTCTTAAAGTTGTCAACGCTGAGAAACACTGTCCTACACCAATAAAGCAAGCAAGATTCCTGGAATCCCGACAGTGTCTTTTCCTTGACCCCCACCTACCTCAAAGGGCTGACCTCAGCAAATGGACTGCAACTCAGCTCCAACATCTCATCAGGGTCCAGTGTCACTTGTCCGGTTCCAGAGCCGCAGCTCAACTCCAAGGCCCGCACTTGAGAGAGTTCTCCTGCAGACAAATGAGACGACCCCCAACTCACGTTAACCCATGGTTTGTATAATTGTAGTCTGCTGAATCAGTCCGAATTGGCCACATTCTTACAGTGCATAAATGCTCAGTGGGTTGAGTAAGCAAAGATCAAGGATTTTAAGAAGAGACAATCATTGTCCAATCATTTGCTTGAGTGGGAGGCTGGACTAGAAGACCTCCAAGGTCCCTTCCAATTCATCATAAAACAAATGCTATTTTCTTGACAAGTAGGTAAATCTTTTCTTTGCAAATAAAAAGGAGACATGCTGTCATGGAGGGAGGGAGGAAGGGAGAGAGAGAGAGAGAGAGAGAGTAAAGAAAGAGAGAGAGATAGAGAGGGAAAGAGAGAGGAAGAGAGAGAGAGAGACAGAGAGAGATTCACTTAACAATCGGGTTACTAACTTAACAGCAGTGATTCACTTACCAGCTTTGGCAAGAAAGGCCATAAAATGGGGTAAGCAAGAGAAATTTTGGGCTGAATTGTGGAGATAAATAGAGGACGACCTGTACATAAAGCCTTGGATACCACTTCCTGCCACTCTGGTCTCAATCAATCTATTTTCCAGCTGGATCTGTGACTTTTTTTTTTTTTAAATAAGCCTGGGTGAGAAAACGGTATGGCTCTCTGCCCATGCTTGAATAGATTTTACAGCGATTCCAGCAGCCTCTTAATCCTTTTGCTAGCAACTGCCGATAAACAGGCTGTGTTGGGGCTGTGCAGGGGAGAATGCAAAGAGGGAGGGAGGAGTGGAGAGGGCTCTGAGTGCCATCTCTGGCACGCGTGCCACAGGTTCGCAACCACTGCCCTAACCCTAAGTAGAATTTTCCTCCTATGGGATTTTCCCATGCATTTTACCAGGAAACATAGATAGGGCAGGCTAGAAAAGTCAGTGCCCTCCTAACCATACCCAGGCACTCCGAACTTTTCTAGCCTGCCGTATCTATTTTTCCTGGTAAAATACATGGGAAAATCCCATAGGAGGAAAATTCCACTTAGGGCTAGGGTTAGGTCACCATGAACTCATAGAGCAAAATGGACATCGCCAACAAACTCGGAGTGCTTGGGTATGGTTAGGAGGGCACTGACTTTTCTAGCCTGCCGTATCTATTTTTCCTGGTAAAATACATGGGAAAATCCCATAGGAGGAAAATTCCATTTAGGGTTAGGGTTAGGTCACCTTGAACTCATAGAGCAAAATGGATGTCGCCAACAAATTCGGAGTGCTTGGCTATGGTTAGGAGGGCACTGACTTTTCTAGCCTGCCCTATCTATGTTTCCTGGTAAAATACATGGGAAAATCCCATAGGAGGAAAATTCCATTTAGGGTTAGGGTTAGGTCACCTTGACCTCATAGAGCAAAATGGATGTCGCCACAAATTCGGGAGTGGCTTGGGTATGGTTAGGAGGGCACTGGGAACTTTTCTAGCCTGCTTATCTATCTATGTTTCCTGGTAAATACATGGGAAAATCCCATAGGAAGGAAAATTCCATTTTAGGTTAGGGTTAGGTCACCATGAACTCATAGAAGCAAGAAATGGACATCAGCCAACACTCGGAATGCTTGGGTATGGTTAGGAGGGCACTGACTTTTCTAGACTGCCCTATACTATGTTTCCTGGTAAAATACATGGGAAAATCCATAGGAGGAAATTCCACTTAAGGGTTAGGGTTAGGTCAACATGACTCATAGGAAAAAAAAAGCCAAATGGCCGATCGCCAACAAACTCGGAATCTTGGTATGGTTAGGAGGGCACTGCTTTTCTAGCCTGCCCTATCTATGTTTCCTGGTAAAATACATGGAAAAATCCCATAGGAGGAAAATTTCACTTAGGGTTAGGGTTAGGTCACCTTGAACTCATAGAGCAAAATGGATGTCGCCAACAAATTCGGAGTGCTTGGCTATGGTTAGGAGGGCACTGACTTTTCTAGCCTGCCCTATCTATGTTTCCTGGTAAAATACATGGAAAAATCCCATAGGAGGAAAATTTCACTTAGGGTTAGGGTTAGGTCACCTTGAACTCATAGAGCAAAATGGATGTCGCCAACAAATTCGGAGTGCTTGGGTATGGTTAGGAGGGCACTGACTTT
>NW_024099560.1:0-4763 GCF_016545835.1 Crotalus tigris
ACATTTTGCGTTTTCAGGCTTACTTGGTTATCTGCCAAGAAATGCGGATCCGGAAAATTCATGTTTTTTCCGTGTACCAAACCTTTGCGGAACATAAATATATGCGTACTTTTCGAATTTGAAGTCAGCTTCAAATTTTGGGTTTTCAGGCTTACTTGGTTATCTGCCAAGAAATGCGGATCCGGAAAATTCATGTTTTTTCCGTGTACCAAACCTTTGCGGAACATAAATATATGCGTACTTTTCGAATTTGAAGTCAGCTTCACATTTTGGGTTTTCAGGCTTACTTGGTTATCTGCCAAGAAATGCGGATCCGGAAAATACATGTTTTTTCCGTGTACCAAACCTGTGCGGAACATAAACATATGCGTACTTTTCGAATTTGAGGTTATTTTGACATTTTGGGTTTTCAAGCTTACTTGGTTATTTGCCAAGATATGCGGATCCGGAAAATACATGTTTTTTCCGTGTACCAAACCTTTGCGGAACATAAATATATGCGTACTTTTCGAATTTGAAGTCAGCTTCACATTTTGGGTTTTCAGGCTTACTTGGTTATCTGCCAAGAAATGCGGATCCGGAAAATAAATGTTTTTTCCGTGTACCAAACCTTTGCGGAACATAAACATATGCGTACTTTTCAAATTTGAGGTCATTTTGACATATTGGGTTTTCAGTCTTACTTGGTTACCTTCCAAGAAATGCGGATCTAGAAAATACATGTTTTTTCCGTGTGCCAAACCTTTGCGGAACATAAACATAGCGTACTTTTGGATTTGAGGTTATTTTGACATTTTGGGTGTTTCAGGCTTACTTGGTTATTTGCCACGAACTAGCGGATCCGGAAAAATAACATGTTTTTTCGTGTACCAACACCTGTGTGCGGCAACGTAAATATATGCGTACTTTTTCGATTTGAAGTCAGCTTCCCACAGTTTTTGGGTTTTCAGGCTTACTTGGTTATCTGCCAAGAAATGCGGATCCGGAAAATACAATTTTTTTCCGTGTACCAAACCTTTGCGGACCATAAACATATGCGTACTTTTCGAATTTGAGGTCATTTTGACATTTTGGGTTTTCAGGCTTACTTGGTTATTTGCCAAGAAATGCGGATTCGGAAAATACATGATTTTACCTTGTACCAAACCTTTGCGGAACATAAATATATGCGTACTTTTCGAATTTGAAGTCAGATTCACATTTTGCGTTTTCAGGCTTACTTGGTTATCTGCCAAGAAATGCGGATCCGGAAAATTCATGTTTTTTCCGTGTACCAAACCTTTGCGGAACATAAATATATGCGTACTTTTCGAATTTGAAGTCAGCTTCACATTTTGGGTTTTCAGGTTTACTTGGTTATCTGCCAAGAAATGCGGATCCGGAAAATACATGTTTTTTCCGTGTACCAAAACTTTGCGGAACATAAACATATGCGTACTTTTCAAATTTGTGGTCATTTTGACATATTGGGTTTTCAGTCTTACTTGGTTACCTGCCAAGAAATGCGGATCTGGAAAATACATGTTTTTTCCGTGTGCCAAACCTTTGCGGAACATAAACATATGCGTACTTTTGGAATTTGAGGTTATTTTGACATTTTGGGTTTTCAGGCTTACTTGGTTATTTGCCAAGAAATGCGGATCCGGAAAATACATGTTTTTTCGGTGTGCCAAACCTTTGCGGAACATAAACATATACATGCATTTCGAATTTGAGGTTATTTGGACATTTTGGGTTTTCAGGCTTACTTGGTTATCTGCCAAGAAATGCGGATCCGGAAAATACATGTTTTTTCCGTGTACCAAACCTTTGCGGAACATAAATATATGCGTACTTTTCGAATTTGAAGTCAGCTTCAAATTTTGCGTTTTCACGCTTACTTGGTTATCTGCCAAGAAATGCGGATCCGAAAAATACATGTTTTTTCGGTGTACCAAACCTTTGCGGAACATAAACATATGTGTACTTTTCGAATTTGAAGTCAGCTTCACATTTTGGGTTTTCAGGCTTACTTGGTAATCTGCCAAGAAATGCAGATCCGGAAAATACATGTTTTTTCGGTGTGCCAAACATTTGCGGAACATAAACATATGCGTACTTTTCGAATTTGAGGTTATTTTGACATTTTGGGTTTTCAGTCTTACTTGGTTATTTGCCAAGAAATGCGGATCCGGAAAATACATGTTTTTTCGGTGTACCAAACTTTTGCGGAACATAAACATATGCGTACTTTTCGAATTTGAGGTTATTTTGACATTTTGGGTTTTCAGTTTTACTTGGTTATTTGCCAAGAAATGCGGATCCGAAAAATACATGTTTTTTCGGTGTACCAAACCTTTGCGGAACATAAAGATATGCGTACTTTTCGAATTTGAGGTCAGTTTCACATTTGTCAGTCTTGGTTATTTGTCAAGAAATGCGGATCCGGAAAATTCATGTTTTTTCCGTGTACCAAACCTTTGCGGAACATAAATATATGCGTACTTTTCGAATTTGAAGTCAGCTTCACATTTTGGGTTTTCAGGCTTACTTGGTTATCTGCCAAGAAATGCGGATCCGAAAAATACATTTTTTTTCGGTGTACCAAACCTTTGCGGAACATAAACATATGTGTACTTTTCGAATTTGAGGTCATTTTGACATTTTGGGTTTTCAGGCTTACTTGGTTATTTGCCAAGAAATGCGGATCCGGAAAATACATGTTTTTTCCGTGTACCAAACCTTTGCGGACATAAATATATGCGTACTTTTCGAATTTGAAGTCAGCTTCACATTTTGGGTTTTCAGGCTTACTTGGTTATCTGCCAAGAAATGCGGATCCGGAAAATACATGTTTTTTCGATGTGCCAAACCTTTGCGGAACATAAATATATGCGTACTTTTCGAATTTGAGGTTATTTTGAGATTTTGGGTTTTCAGGCTTACTTGGTTATCTGCCAAGAAATGCGGATCCGGAAAATACATGTTTTTTCCGTGTACCAAACCTTTGCGGAACATAAACATATGCGTACTTTTCGAATTTGAGGTCATTTTGACATTTTGGGTTTTCAGGCTTACTTGTTTATTTGCCAAGAAATGCGGATCCGGAAAATACTTTTGTTTTCCGTGTACCAAACCTTTCCGGAACATAAACATATGCGTACTTTTCGAATTTGAGGTTATTTTGAAATTTTCGGTTTTCAGGCTTACTTGGTTTTTTGCCAAGAAATGCGGATCCGGAAAATACATGTTTTTTCGGGTTTCCAAACCTTTGCGGAACATAAATATATGCGGACTTTTCGAATTTGAGGTCATTTTGACATTTTGGGTTTTCAGGCTTACTTGGTTATTTGCCAAGAAATGCGGATCCGGAAAATACATTTTTTTTCCGTGTACCAAACCTTTGCGGAACATAAATATATGCGTACTTTTCGAATTTGAAGTCAGCTTCACATTTTGGGTTTTCAGGCTTACTTGGTTATCTGCCAAGAAATGCGGATCCGGAAAATACATGTTTTTTCCGTGTACCAAACCTTTGCGGAACATAAAGATATTCGTACTTTTCGAATTGAAGTCAGCTCACATTTTGGGTTTTCAGGTCGTACTTGGTTATTTGCCAAGAAATGCGGATCCGGAAATACATGTTTTTTCCGTGTACCAACCTTTGCGGAACATAAATATATGCGTACTTTTCGAATTTGAAGTCCAGCTTCAAATTTTCGGTTTTCAGGCTTACTTGGTTATCTGCCAAGAAATGCGGATCCGGAAAATACATGTTTTTTCAGTGTAACCAAAACTTTGCGGAACATAAATATATGCGTAGTTTTCGAATTTGAAGTCAGCTTCACATTTTGGGTTTTCAGGCGTACTTGGTTATCTGCCAAGAAATGCGGATCTGGAAAATATATGTTTTTTCGGTGTACCAAACATTTGCGGAACATAAACATGCGTACTTTTCGAATTTGAGGTCATTTTGACATTTTGGGTTTTCAGGCTTACTTGGTTATTTGCCAAGACATGCGGATCCGGAAAATACATATTTTTTCCGTGTACCAAACCTTTGCGGAACATAAATATATGCGTACTTTTCGAATTTGAAGTCAGCTTCACATTTTGGGTTTTCAGGCTTACTTGGTTATCTGCCAAGAAATGCGGATCCGGAAAATACATGTTTTTTCCGTGTACCAAACCTTTGCGGAACATAAACATATGCGTACTTTTAAAATTTGAGGTCATTTTGACATATTGGGTTTTCAGTCTTACTTGCTTACCTGCCAAGAAATGCGGATCTGGAAAATACATGTTTTTTCCGTGTGCCAAACCTTTGCGGAACATAAACATATGCGTACTTTTGGAATTTGAGGTTATTTTGACATTTTGGATTTTCAGGCTTACTTGGTTATTTGCCAAGAAATGCGGATCCAGAAAATACATGTTTTTTCGGTGTACCAAACCTTTGCGGAACATAAATATATGCGTACTTTTCGAATTTGAAGTCAGCTTCACATTTTGGGTTTTCAGGCTTACTTGGTTATCTGCCAAGAAATGCGGATCCGGAAAATACATGTTTTTTCGGTGTGCCAAACCTTTGCGGAACATAAAAATATACATGCATTTCGAATTTGAGGTTATTTTGACATTTTGGGTTTTCAGGCTTACTTGGTTATCTGCCAAGAAATGCGGATCCGGAAAAGACATGTTTTTTCTGTGTGCCAAACCTTTGCGGAACATAAACATATGCGTACTTTTCGAATTTGAGGTCATTTTGACATTTTGGGTTTTCA
>NW_024099561.1:0-3781 GCF_016545835.1 Crotalus tigris
GCATGAAAACTAAAAATATGAAACTGACGTCAAATTCGAAAAGTATGCATATACTCAGGTTCCCCACCTTCTGCGGAAACCGGAAAAACATGTGTTTTCCGTATCCAACCTTTCCTTCAAAATGTAGGCCTTGGCATTTATCACATTTCTTGGCGAATAGCCAAGTAAGCATGAAAACTCAAAATGTGAAACTGACCCCAAATTCGAAATATATGCATATACTTAGGTTCCGCACAGGCTGGGGAACCTGAAAAAACATGTGTTTTACGTATCCGACTTTTTCTTCAAAAGATAGGCCTGGGCATATATCACATTTGTTTGCAATTAGCCAAGTAAGCATGAAAACTCAAAATGTGAAACTGACCTCAAATTCGAAAAGTATGCATATACTCAGGTTCCCCACCTTCTGGGGAACCCGAAAAAACATGTGTTTTCCGTATCCAACCTTACCTTCATCAGATAGGCCTGGGCATTTATCACATTTGTTGGCAAATAGCCAAGTAAGCATGAAAACTCAAAATGTGAAACTGACCTCAAATTCGAAATGTATACATATACATAGGTTCCCCATAGGCTGGTGAACCTGAAAAAACGTGTTTTATGTATCCAACTTTTTCTTCAAAAGATAGGCCTGGGCATATATCACATTTGTTTGCAAATAGCCAAGTAAGCATGAAAACTCAAAATGTGAAACTGACCTCAAATTCGAAGAGTATGCATATACTCAGGTTCCCCACGTTTCTGCGAACCCGGAAAACTGTGTTTTCCGTATCCAAACCTTTCCTTCAAAAGGTAGGCCTGGCTTTTTATCACTTGTTGGCCATTAGCCACGTAAGAGAAAACTCAAAAATTTGAGAACTGACCCTCAAATTGCGAATGTGCATATCTTATGTTCCACACCAGGGTGGGAGGTAGCCCGAAAAAGACTGTGTTTTACGTATCCGACTTTTTCTTCAAAAGAATGCTGGGCATATAATCAAATTTGTTTGCAAATAGGCAAGTAAGCTGAAACTCAAATGTGAAACTGACCTCAATTCGGAAGTATGCATATCTCTGTTCCCCACCTTCTGGGAACCCGGAGAAGCATGTGTTTTCCGTTTCCCAACCTTTCTTCAAAAGATAGGCCTGGGCATATATCACATTTGTTTGCAAATAGCCAAGTAAGCATGAAAACTCAAAATGTGAAACTGACCTCAAATTCGAAATGTATGCATATACTTAGGTTCCCCACAGGGTGGGGAGCCCGAAAAAACATGTGTTTTACGTATCCGACTTTTTCTTCAAAAGATAGGCCTTGGCATGTATCACATTTGTTTGCAAATAGCCAAGTAAGCATGAAAATTCAATATGTGAAACTGACCTCAAATTCGAAAAGTATGCATATACTGAGGTTCCCCACCTTCTCGGGAACTCGAAAAAACAAATGTTTTCCGTATCCAACCTTTCCTTCAAAATGTAGGCCTTGGCATTTATCACATTTGTTGGCCATTAGCCAAGTAACCATGAAAACTCAAAATGTGAAACTGACCTCAAATTCGAAATGTATGCATATACTTAGGTTCCCCACCTTCTGCGGAACCCGGAAAAACATGTGTTTCAGCTATCCAACTTTTTCTTCAAAAGATAGGCCTTGGCATTTATCACATTTGTTGGCAAATAGCCAAGTAAGCATGAAAACTCAAAATGTGAAACTGACCTCAAATTCTAAATGTATGCATATACTTAGGTTCCACATAGGCTGGGAAACCTGAAAAAACATGTGTTTTACGTATCCAACTTTTTCTTCAAAAGATAGGCCTTGGCATATATCACTTTGTTTGCAAATAGCCAAGTAAGCATAAAAAATCAAAATGTGAAAGACCTCAAATTCGAAAAGTATGCATATACTCAGGTTCCCCCACTTCTGGGGAACCTGAACAACATTGTGTTTTTCCGTATCCCACCCTTTCTTTCCAAAAGGTAGGCCTTGGCCATTTTATCACATTTGTTGGGAAATAGCCAAGTAAGCATGAAAACTCAAAATGTGAAACTCACCTCAAATTCGAAATGTCTGCATATACTTAGGTTCCCCATAGGCTGGGGAACCCGAAAAAACATGTGTTTCACATATCCAACTTTTTCTTCAAAAGATAGGCCTTGGCATATATCACATTTGTTTGCAAATAGCCAAGTAAGCATGAAAACTCAAAATGTGAAACTGACCTCAAGTTCGAAAAGTATGCGTATACTCAGGTTCCCCACCTTCTGGGGAACCTGAAAAAACATGTGTTTTCCGTATCCAACCTTACCTTCATAAGATAGGCCTTGGCATTTATCACATTTGTTGGCAAATAGCCAAGTAAGCATGAAAACTCAAAATGTGAAACTGACCTCAAATTCGAAATGGATGCATATACTTAGGATCCCCATAGGCTGGGGAACCCGAAAAAACATGTGTTTCACATATCCAACTTTTTCTTCAAAAGATAGGCCTTGGCATTTATCACATTTGTTGGCAAATAGCCAAGTAAGCATGAAAACTCAAAATGTGAAACTGAACTCACATTCGAAAAGTATGCATATACTCAGGTTCCCCACCTTCTGGGGAACCCGGAAAAACATGTGTTTTCCGTATCCAACCTTTCCTTCAAAAGGTAGGCCTTGGCATTTATCACAGTTGTTGGCAAATAGCCAAGTAAGCATGAAAACCAAATGTGAACTGTACCCTCAAGATTCGAAATGTCTGCATATACTTAGGATTCCCCATAGGCTGGGGAACCCGAAAAAACATGTGTTTCACATATCCAACATTTTTTTCTTCAAAGATAAGGCCTTGCATTGTTCAAATTTGTTTGGCAATAGGCCAAGAAAGCATGAAAACTCAAATGTGAAAACTGACCTAACATTCGAAAAGTATGCTATACTCAGGTTCCCCACCTTCTGGGGAACCCGAAAAAACATGTGTTTTCTGTATCCAACCTTACCTTCATAAGATAGGCCTGGGCAG
The DNA here is from genome assembly GCF_016545835.1 of Crotalus tigris. NCBI lineage: Eukaryota > Metazoa > Chordata > Lepidosauria > Squamata > Viperidae > Crotalus > Crotalus tigris. The sequence goes on from NW_024099561.1 coordinate 2,987, forward strand.
TTATCACATTTGTTAGCAAATAGCCAAGTAAGCATGAAAACTCAAAATGTGAAACTGACCTCAAATTCGAAATGTATGCATCTACTTATGTTCCCCATAGGCTGGGGAACCCGAAAAAACATGAGTTTCACATATCCAACTTTTTCTTCAAAAGATAGGCCTTGGCATTTATCACATTTGTTGGCAAATAGCAAACTAAGCATGAAAACTCAAAATGTGAAACTGACCTCAAATTCGAAATGTATGCATATACTTAGAATCCCCATAGGCTGGGGAACCCGAAAAAACATGTGTTTCACATATCCAACTTTTTCTTCAAAAGCTAGGCCTTGGCATATATCACATTGGTTTGCAAATAGCCAAGAAAGCATGAAAACTCAAAATGTGAAACTGACCTCAAATTCGAAATGTATGCATATACGTAGGTTCCCCACCTTCTGGGGAACCCGGAAAAACATGTGTTTTCCGTATCCAACCTTTCTTTCAAAAGGTAGGCCTTGGCATTTATCACATTTGTTGGCAAATAGCCAAGTAAGCATGAAAACTCATAATGTGAAACTGACCTCAAATTCGAAATGTATGCATATACTTAGGATCCCCATAGGCTGGGAACCCGAAAAAACATGTGTTTCACATATCCAACTTTTTCTTCAAAAGATAGGCCTTGGCATTTATCACATTTGTTGGCAAATAGCCAAGTAAGCATGAAAACTCAAAATGTGAAACTGACCTCAAATTCGAAATGTATGCATATACTCAGGTTGCCCACAGATTGGGGAACACGAAAAAACGTGT
>NW_024099562.1:0-5496 GCF_016545835.1 Crotalus tigris
CTGTGGGGAAACTGAGTATATGTATACATTGCGAATTTGAGGTCAGTTTCACATTTTGAGTTTTCATCCTAAATTGGCAATTTGCCAACAAGTGTGATACTGGCCCAAGCCTACATTTCGATGGAAAGGTCAGATACGGAAAACACCTGTTTTTTTGGGTTTCCCAACCTGTGGGCAACCTGAGTATATGCATACATTGCGAATTTGAGGTCAGTTTCACATTTTGAGTTTTCATGCTTAATTGGCTTATTTGCCAACAATTGTGATATTGGCCCAGACCTACCTTTTGAAGGAAAGGTAAGATACGGAAAACACATGTTTTTTTGGGTTTCCCAACCTGTGGGCAACCTGAGTATATGCATACATTGCGAATTTGAGGTCAGCTTCACAGTTTGTGTTTTCATCCTGATTTGGGTTATTTGCGAACAAATGTGATATTGTCCGAGACATATCTTTTGGAAGGAAGGTTCGATATACGGAAAACACATGTTTTTCGGGTTTCCCAACCTGTGGGCAACCTGAGTATATGCATATACATTGCGACTTTGAGGTCATTCACATTTTGAGTGTTTTCATGCTTATTTGCCAACAATTGTGATATTGGCCCAGGCCTACTTTTTGAAGGAAAGGTCAGATACGGAAAACACATGTTTTTTTGGGTTCCACAAACTGTGGGGAAACTGAGTATATGCATACATTTCGAATTTGAGGTCAGTTTCACATTTAGAGTTTTCATGCTTGATTGGCCATTTGCCAACAATTGTGATACTTGCCCAGGCCTACCTTTTGATGGAAAGGTCAGATACGCAAAACACATTTTTTTTCGGGTTTCCCAACCTGTGGGCAACCTGAGTATATGCATACATTGCGAATTTGAGGTCAGTTTCACAGTTTGAGTTTTCATCCTGATTTGGGTTATTTGCGAACAAGTGTGATATTGGCCCAGGCCTACCTTTTGAAGGAAAGGTTGGATATGTTAAACACATGTTTTTTCGGGTTCCCCAACCTGTGGCAACCTGAGTATATGCATACATTGCGAATTTCAGGTCAGTTTCACATTTGAAGTTTTCATGCTTATTTGCCAACATTGTAATATTGGCCAGGCCTACCTTTGAAGGAAGGTCAGATACGGAAAACACTGTTTTTTCGGGTTTCCACCCAACCTGTGGGCACCTGAATATTGCATACAGTTGATTTCAGGTCGTTTCACATTTTGAGTTTTCATGCTATTTGCCAACAATTGTGATATTGGCCCAGGCCTACCTTTGAAGGAAAGTCAGATACGGAAAACACATGTTTTTTCGGGTTCCCAACCTGTGGGCAACCTGAGTATATGCATACATTGCGAATTTGAGGTCAGTTTGAGTTTTCATCTTGATTTGGGTTCTTTGCGAACAAATGTGATATTGTCGGAGACCTATCTTTTGAAGGAAAGGTTCGATACGGAAAACACATGTTTTTTCGGTTTCCCCAACCTGTGGGCAACCTGATTATATGCATACATTGCGAATTTGAGGTCAGTTTCACATTTTGAGTTTTCATCCTTATTTGGGTTATTTCCAAACAAATGTGATATTGGCCCTCAACTACTTTCAATGGAAAGGTCAGATACGGAAAACCATGTTTTTTTGGTTTCCCACCTGTGGGCAACCGAAATATATGCATACATTATGAATTTTCAGGTCAGTTTCACATTTCGAGTTTTCATGCTTATTTGCCAACCATTGTAATATTGGCCCAGGCCTACCTTTTGAAGGAAAGGTCAGATACGGAAAACACATGTTTTTTCGGGTTCCCCAACCTGTGGGAAACCTGAATATATGCATACATTTCGAATTTGAGGTCAGCTTCACATTTTGAGTTTTCATCCTTATTTGGGTTATTTCCAAACAAATGTGATATTGGCCCAGACCTACCTTTAGAAGGAAAGGTTGGATACGGAAAACACAGGTTTTTTTGGGTTCCACAAACTGTGGGGAAACTGAGTATATGTATACATTGCGAATTTGAGGTCAGTTTCACATTTTGAGTTTTCATCCTAAATTGGCAATTTGCCAACAAGTGTGATACTGGCCCAAGCCTACATTTCGATGGAAAGGTCAGATACGGAAAACACATGTTTTTTTGGGGTTCCCAACCTGTGGGCAACCTGAGTATATGCATACATTGCGAATTTGAGGTCAGTTTCACAGTTTGTGTTTTCATCCTGATTTGGGTTATTTGCGAACAAATGTGATATTGTCCGAGACCTATCTTTTGAAGGAAAGGTTCGATACGGAAAACACATGTTTTTTCGGGTTCCCCAACCTGTGGGCAACCTGAGTATATGCATACATTGTGAATTTGAGGTCAGTTTCACATTTTGAGTTTTCATGCTTATTTGCCAACAATTGTGATATTGGCCCAGGCCTACCTTTTGAAGGAAAGGTCAGATACGGAAAACACATGTTTTTTTGGGTTCCACAAAGTGTGGGGAAACTGAGTATATTCATACATTTCGAATTTGAGGTCAGTTTCACATTTAGAGTTTTCATGCTTGATTGGCCATTTGCCAACAATTGTGATACTTGCCCAGGCCTACCTTTTGATGGAAAGGTCAGATACGCAAAACACATGTTTTTTTCGGGTTTTCCCAACCTGTGGGCAACCTGAGTATATGCATACATTGCGAATTTGAGGTCAGTTTCACAGTTTGAGTTCTCATCCTGATTTGGGTTATTTGCGAACAAATGTGATATTGGCCCAGGCCTACCTTTTGAAGGAAAGGTTGGATACGTTAAACACATGTTTTTTCGGGTTCCCCAACCTGTGGCAACCTGAGTATATGCATACATTGCGAATTTCAGGTCAGTTTCACATTTGAAGTTTTCATGCTTATTTGCCAACAATTGTAATATTGGCCCAGGCCTACCTTTTGAAGGAAAGGTCAGATACGGAAAACACATGTTTTTTCGGGTTCCCCAACCTGTGGGAAACCTGAGTATATGCATACATTTCGAATTTGAGGTCAGCTTCACATTTTGATTTTTCATCCTTATTTGGGTTATTTCCAAACAAATGTGATATTGGCCCAGACCTACCTTTAGAAGGAAAGGTTGGATACGGAAAACACATGTTTTTTTTGGGTTCCACAAACTGTGGGGAAACTGAGTATATGTATACATTGCGAATTTGAGGTCAGTTTCACATTTTGAGTTTTCATCCTAAATTGGCAAGTTGCCAACAAGTGTGATACTGGCCCAAGCCTACATTTCGATGGAAAGGTCAGATACGGAAAACACATGTTTTTTTGGGTTTCCCAACCTGTGGGCAACCTGAGTATATGCATACATTGCGAATTTGAGGTCAGTTTCACAGTTTGAGTTTTCATCCTGATTTGGGTTATTTGCAAACAAATGTGATATTGTCCGAGACCTATCTTGTGAAGGAAAGGTTCGATATGGAAAACACATGTTTTTTCGGGTTCCCCAACCTGTGGGCAACCTGAGTATATGCATACATTGCGAATTTGAGGTCAGTTTCACATTTTGAGTTTTCATGCTTATTTGCAAACAATTGTGATATTGGCCCAGGCCTACCTTTTGAAGGAAAGGTCAGATACGGAAAACACATGTTTTTTGGGGTTCCACAAAGTATGGGGAAACTGAGTATATGCATACATTTCGAATTTGAGGTCAGTTTCACATTTAGAGTTTTCATGCTTGATTGGCCATTTGCCAACAATTGTGATACTAGCCCAGGCCTACCTTTTGATGGAAAGGTCAGATACGCAAAACACATGTTTTTTCGGGTTTCCCAACCTGTGGGCAACCTGAGTATATGCATACATTCCGAATTTGAGGTCAGTTTCACAGTTTGAGTTTTCATCCTGATTTGGGTTATTTGCGAACAAATGTGATATTGGCCCAGGCCTACCTTTTGAAGGAAAGGTTGGATACGTTAAACACATGTTTTTTCGGGTTCCCCAACCTGTGGCAACCTGAGTATATGCATACATTGCGAATTTCAGGTCAGTTTCATATTTCGAATTTTCATGCTTATTTGCCAACAATTGTAATATTGGCCCAGGCCTACCTTTTGAAGGAAAGGTCAGATACGGAAAACACATGTTTTTTCGGGTTCCCCAACCTGTGGGAAACCTGAGTATATGCATACATTTCGAATTTGAGGTCATCTTCACATTTTGAGTTTTCATCCTTATTTGGGTTATTTCCAAACAAATGTGATATTGGCCCAGACCTACCTTTAGAAGGAAAGGTTGGATACGGAAAACACATGTTTTTTTGGGTTCCACAAACTGTGGGGAAACTGAGTATATGTATACATTGCGAATTTGAGTTCAGTTTCACATTTTGAGTTTTCATCCTAAATTGGCAATTTGCCAACAAGTGTGATACTGGCCCAAGCCTACATTTCGATGGAAAGGTCAGATACGGAAAACACATGTTTTTTTTGGTTTCCCAACCTGTGGGCAACCTGAGTATATGCATACATTGCGAATTTGAGGTCAGTTTCACAGTTTGTGTTTTCATCCTGATTTGGGTTATTTGCGAACAAATGTGATATTGTCCGAGGCCTAACTTTTGAAGGAAAGGTTGGATACGTTAAACACATGTTTTTTCGGGTTCCCCAACCTGTGGGAACCTGAGTAGATGCCATACATTGCGAATTTGAGGTCAGTTTTCAACATTTTGAGTTTTTCATCCTAAATGGCAATTTGCCACACTTGTGATACTGGCCAAGCCTACATCTCGATGGAAAGGTCAATACGGAAACACATGTTTTTTTGGGTTTCCCAACCTGTGGGCAACGTTGAGTATATGCATACATTGCAAATTTGAGGTCAGTTTCACATTTTGAGTTTTCATCCTAAATTGGCCATTTGCCAACAATTGTGATACTGGCCCAGGCCTACCTTTTGCTGGAAAGGTCAGATACGCAAAACACATGTTTTTTCGGGTTTCCCAATCTGTGGGCAACCTGAGTATATGCATACATTGCGAATTTGAGGTCAGTTTCACATTTTGAGTTTTCATGCTTAATTGGCCATTTGCCAACAATTGTGATACTGGCCCAGGCCTACCTTTTGATGGAAAGGTCAGATACACAAAACACATGTTTTTTCGGGTTCCCCAACCTGTGGGAAACCTGAGTATATGCATACATTTCTAATTTGAGGTCAGTTTCACATTTAGAGTTTTCATCCTTATTTGGGTTATTTGCAAACAAATGTGATATTGGCCCAGGCCTACCTTTTGAAGGAAAGGTTGGATATGGAAAACACACATTTTTTCGGGTTCCCCAACCTGTGGTGAACATGAGTATATGCATACATTTCGAATTTGAGGTGAGTTTCACATTTTGAGTTTTCATGCTAAATTGGCCATTTGCCAATAATTGTGATACTGGCCCAGGCCTACCTTTTGATGGAAAGGTCATATACGGAAAACACATGTTTTTTCGGGTTTCCCAAACTGTGGGCAACCTGAGTATATG
>NW_024099563.1:0-8103 GCF_016545835.1 Crotalus tigris
AACCCTAACCCTAACTGGAATTTTCCTCCAATGGGATTTACCCATGTATTTTACCAGGAAAAATAGATAGGGCAGCCTAGAAAGGTCAGTGCACTCCTAACCATACACAATCACTCCTAGTTTGTTGGCGATGTCTATTTTGCTATAGGAGTTCATGGAGACGTAACCCTAACCCTAAGTGGAATTTTCCTGCAATGGGATTTTCCCATTTATTTTTCCAGGAAAAATAGATAGGGCAGCCTAGAAAGGTCAGTGCTCTCCCAACCATACTCAAGCACTCCTAGTTTGTTGGCGATGTCCATTTTGCTCTAGGAGTTCACGGTGAAGTAACCCTAACCCTAAGTGGAATTTTCCTCCAATGGGATTTTCCCATGTATTTTACCAGGAAACATAGAAAGGGCAGCCTAGAAAAGTCAGTGCCCTCCTAACCGTACCCAAGCACTCCGAGTTTGTTGGCGATGTCCATTTTGCTCTAGGAGTTCATGGTGATGTAACCCTAACCCTAAGTGGAATTTTCCTCCAATGGGATTTTCCCACTTTTTTACCAGGAAACATAGATAGGGCAGCCTAGAAAGGTCAATGCTATCCTAACCATACCCAAGCCCTCCTAGTTTGTTGGCGATGTCCATTTTGCTCTAGGAGTTCATGATGATGTAACCCTAACCCTAAGTGGAATTTTCCTCCAATGGGATTTTCCCACTTTTTTACCAGGAAACATAGATAGGGCAGCCTAGAAAGGTCAATGCTATCCTAACCATACCCAAGCACTCCGAGTTTGTTGGCGATGTCCATTTTGCTCTAGGAGTTCATGGTGATGTAACCCTAACCCTAAGTGGAATTTTCCTCGAATGGGATTTTCCCACTTTTTTACTAGGAAACATAGAAAGGGCAGCCTAGAAAAGTCAGTGCCCTCCTAACCATACCCAAGCCCTCCTAGTTTGTTGGCGATGTCCCTTTTGCTCTAAGAGTTCACGGTGACGTAACCCTAACCCTAAGTGGAATTTTCCTCCAATGGGATTTTCCCATGTATTTTACCAGGAAACATACATAGCGCAGCCTAGAAAGGTCAATGCTCTCCTAACCATACCCAAGCACTCCTAGTTTGTTGGCGATGTCCATTTTGCTATAGGAGTTCATGGAGAAGTAACCCTAACCCTAACTGGAATTTTCCTCCAATGGGATTTTCCCATGTATTTTACCAGGAAACATAGATAGGGCAGCCTAGAAGGTCAGTGCCTCTCCCAACCATACTCAAGCACTCCTATTTTTTGTTCTTTTTTGTTTGTTGGCGATGTCCATTTTGACCCCTCTCGGATGTGTTCACGGTGATGCTAACCCTAACCCTATGTGGGAATTTTCCTCCATGGGATTTTTCCCATTGATTTTTCCAGCGAAAAATAGATAGGGCAGCCTAAGACAAAGTCAATGCTATTCCTTAACCATACCCCAAGCAACTCTGAGTTGTGGCGATGTCCATTTTCGCTCTAGGAGTTCATGGTGACGTTAACCCTAAACCCTAAATGGAATTTTCCTGCAATGGGATTTTCCCATGTATTTTACCAGGAAACATACATAGCGCAGCCTAGAAAGGTCAATGCTCTCCTAACCATACCCAAGCACTCCTAGTTTGTTGGCGATGTCCATTTTGCTCTAGGAGTTCATGATGATGTAACCCTAACCCTAAGTGGAATTTTCCTCCAATGGGATTTTCCCACTTTTTTTACCAGGAAACATAGATAGGACAGCCTAGAAAGGTCAATGCTATCCTAACCATACCCAAGCACTCCGAGTTTGTTGGCGATGTCCATTTTCCTCTAGGAGTTCATGGAGACGTAACCCTACCCCTAACTGGAATTTTCCTCCAATGGGATTTTCCCATGTATTTTACCAGGAAACATAAATAGGGCAGCCTAGAAAGGTCAGTTCACTCCTAACCAACACCCAAGCACTCCGAGTTTTGTTGGCGATGTCTATTTTGCTTATAGGAGTTCATGAGACGTAACCCATAAACCCTAACTGGAATTTTCTGCAAGGGATTTTCCCATGTATTTTTCCTAGGAAAAAAAATAGATAGGGGACAGCACTAGAAAGGTCAGTGCTCGTCCTAAACCATACCCAAAGCACTCCTAGTTTGGGTTGGCGATGTCTAATTTTGTATAGGAGTTCATGGAGACGTAACCCTAACCCTAACTGGAATTTTCCTGCAATGGGATTTTCCCATGTATTTGTCCAGGAAAAATAGATAGGGCAGCCTAGAAAGGTCAGTGCTCTCCCAACCATACTCAAGCACTCCTAGTTTGTTGGCGATGTCCATTTTGCTCTAGGAGTTCACGGTGATGTAACCCTAACCCTAAGTGGAATTTTCCTCCAATGGGATTTTCCCATGTATTTTTCCAGGAAAAATAGATAGGGCAGCCTAGAAAAGTCAATGCTCTCCTAACCATACCCAAGCACTCCGAGTTTGTTGGCGATGTCCATTTTGCTCTAGGAGTTCACGGTGATGTAACCCTAACCCTAAGTGGAATTTTCCTCCAATGGGATTTTCCCATGTATTTTACCAGGAAACATAGATAGGGCAGCCTAGAAAAGTCAGTGCCTGCCTAACCATACCCAAGCACTCTGAGTTTGTTGGCGATGTCCATTTTGCTCTAGGAGTTCATGGTGACGTAACCCTAACCCTAAGTGGAATTTTCCTCCAATGGGATTTTCCCACTTTTTTTTACCAGGAAACATAGATAGGGCAGCCTAGAAAGGTCAATGCTATCCTAACCATACCCAAGCACTCCGAGTTTGTTGGCGATGTCCATTGTCCTCTAGGAGTTCATGGAGACGTAACCCTAACCCTAACTGGAATTTTCCTCCAATGGGATTTTCCCATGTATTTTACCAGGAAACATAAATAGGGCAGCCTAGAAAGGTCAGTTCACTCCTAACCATACCCAAGCACTCCGAGTTTGTTGGCGATGTCTATTTTGCTCTAGGAGTTCATGGAGACGTAACCCTAACCCTAACTGGAATTTTCCTCCAATGGGATTTTCCCATGTATTTTACCAGGAAACATAGATAGGGCAGCCTGTTTCCCGCTTCCTCTTGGGGTTTTTACTGGGCTCCCAACCTTACTCCATTTCCATCCCTGTCTCTTTAAAAGGAAAAACCTTAACCTCACTGAAAGTGCCAAAAAAAAAGGGTGGGGGGAATCCTCAAGGACAACTTACCTGTTTTCTCCCAGTTTTCTCCTTTCTCTTACCTCTGGGCGGTGGGTGGGCTGTTTACGGCAACCTGGAGAGGAAAGGAAGGAATCTCCTATCCGTCCTAACCCTGACTTGTTTTGGACGAAGGTCTACAAAGTTAGATGGACGGCGAACAAAATAATAAAAGCCATTAGTTGCAACTTCTCACGTCTCATCCCTTTTATCCATCCTTTAAATGATAAACCTAGAAGGGAACGATAGGTTATACACATTTTCAAAATAAACTGCATTTATTTTTTATACTTTTGAAGCAGATTTCTTCTTCCGTGCCTGCGTTGCAGCAAACGGGCCTCCCCTGGCCCTATTAATAAGGTGTTAATACCGTTAATAATATAAATAACTTCCCCTCTCCCAGGAAACAGGCGGTGGGAGCATAAGCATAAGCATAACCCAAGCAAAGCAACAGAATAAGAGACGTGGAGTTCCAACTAGAATTTAACAGAATATCTCTCTGCAGCAAAAAAATGGAAAGCATCTCCTAAATTCTGCATGTAATCTTTATTTTATTTTGCATTTATAAAATTTTCAGTTTTTTTTAAAACAGCATTTTAAGCATTTTCCTGCTCAACCAGATAAAGTTCTCTGTTGGAAGAAGGGACGATCCCCATCAGCACCCCAGAGGTGGCTGATGGGACTTGTAATCCAGTAGAAGCCCAAGTCGCCCTCTGTTCTCTCAATCCTAAAAAGCACAGCTGCAAAAATGATGGGGATATTTGAAAAACTGGGCCTTTGCAACGGGAGAGGGGGGTGGTGGGAGGCAGCCTCTCAGGCACAAGGCTGCCTGACGAATGGGATTTGTAGTCCAAAGGGTCCCCGGGCGGGGCGAAGGCTCGAGGAGGAGGCATTACGCAGTCTAATTATCTTCACCTGGGCGGGCCGAGGCACACCTGACCGTGATGAGCAGCTTCCCGCGCGGCGGCCGTCTCCATGGCAACCGCTGCGCGAGCTGGGAAAATAGCCCAGCGTTCGCACCTGTGTTTGGGCGGGAAAGAGCGCGCGCCTTTCCCGCCCAGCGCCCTCGGACTGCCTCGCGGGCTCCGGTCTGCACGCCCATCTCGCTCGTGATTGGCTGCTCCGGAAACGCTTCCCTCGGATTGGCTGAGCGGCCTCTCCCCTCTCCGAGAGGCGGGGGCATTTAAAATGTCGGCGGGATTCTCAAGCTGAGTGCAAAAAGAAAAACGAGCGCGCTGCAGAGGCAGCCGACGCCGCTACCGCGTCTCTTTTTCCTCAGAAGAGAGGCGATAGCGGCGTCTCGTGCCTCTGCAGCGCGCTAGCTTTTCTTTTTGCACTCAGCTTGAGAAGCCCGCCGACTTTTTCTTTTTTCTGCGGGGCGCCGGAGGGCAAAAATGTCTCTCTCCGGCTCTCCCGCGGCTCAAGTCCTCGAGCTCGAGGTCGGGGAGAATTTTTTTTACCTTGTGGGGATGCGGAGGGGGGCGCGAGTTCGTTAGCTAATTAATAGCTTATTGTTCTCGAGGAGTCAGGATAGCACCTGGGGTAATTTTAACCACGGCGTGTATTCTTACGAGTAAAACGCCAGTGGTAGCTCAACAGTGTTTTATTTAAAGGACTCCAAAACCCATAGGTCGCTAAAGATACTTATCTCCGTCTTTCGCTCGGGGACTAACGCAAACCGCTGTGTCTTAGAATAATACTAGTCAAGTTCTTAACATTTTGGTCGAACCTGAGCTAATCTCAGCCATGTCCTTTTTAAAGGGACCAAACCAGCAAAGGTCAAATTTAGCTTTAAAGGTAAAATTATCTTAAGAACTGACTTCTCTCTTAGGAATAAAGTGAATTCTTGGGGTAATTTTAGGCAAGAATTCAAGTTCTTAGAATAAAATTTTGGTCGAACCTGAGGTAATCTCAGCCATGTCCTTTTTAAAGGGACCAAACAAGCAAAGGTGAATAGGATTTAAAATTAGCTTTAAAGGTAAAATTATCTCAGGAACTGACTTTCTTCTTAGGAATAAAGTGAATTCTTGGTGTAATTTTAGCCAAGAATTCAAGTTCTTAGAATAAAATTTTGATGGAACCTGAGCTAATCTCAGCCATGTCCTTTTTAAAGGGACCAAACCAGCAAAGGTGAATAGGATTTAAAATTAGCTTTAATGGTAAAATTATCTCAGGAACTGACTTTCTTCTTAGGAATAAAGTGAATTCTTGGGGTAATTTTAGCCAAGAATTCAAGTTCTTAGAATAAAATTTTAATGGAACCTGAGCTAATCTCAGCCATGTCTTTTTTAAAGGGACCAAACCAGCAAAGGTGAATAGGATTTAAAATTAGCTTTAAAGGTAACATTATCTCAGGAACTGACTTTCTTCTTAGGAATAAAGTGAATTCTTGGGGTAATTTAAGCAAAAATTCAGGTTCTTAGAATAAAATTTTGATGGAACCTGAGCTAATCTCAGCCATGTCCTTTTTAAAGGGACCCCACCAGCAAAGGTGATAGGAGTTAAAATTAGCTTTGAAAGGTAAAATTATCTCAGGAACTGCTTTCTTCTTAGGAATAAAGTGAATTCTTGGGGTAATTTTGAGCCAAAAATTCCAGTTCTTCAGAATAAAATTTTGAATGGAACCTGAGCTAATCTCAGCCATGGCCTTTTTAAGGGGACCAAACCAGCAAAGGTTACTAGGATTTAAATTAGCTTGAATGTTAAAAATTATCTCAGAACTGACTTTCTTCTTGGGAATAAAGTGAATTCTTGGGGTAATTTTAGCCAAGAATTCAAGTTCTTAAAATAAAATTTTAATGGAACCTGAGCTAATCTCAGCCATGTCTTTTTTAAAGGGACCAAACCAGCAAAGGTGAATAGGATTTAAAATTAGCTTGAAAGGTAAAATTATCTCAGGAACTGACTTTCTTCTTGGGAATAAAGTGAATTCTTCGGGTAATTTTAGCCAAGAATTCAAGTTCTTAGAATAAAATTTTGATGGAACCTGAGCTAATCTCAGCCATGTCCTTTTTAAAGGGACCAAACCAGCAAAGGTGAATAGGATTTAAAATTAGCTTTAAAGGTAAAATTATCTCAGGCACTGACTTTCTTCTTAGGAATAAAGTGAATTCTTGGGGTAATTTTAGCCAAGAATTCAAGTTCTTAGAATAAAATTTTGATGGAACCTGAGCTAATCTCAGCCATGTCTTTTTTAAAGGGACCAAACCAGAAAAGGTGAATAGGAGTTAAAATTAGCTTGAAAGGTAAAATTATCTCAGGAACTGACTTTCCTCTTAGGAATAAAGTGAATTCTTGGGGTAATTTTAGCCAAGAATTCAAGTTCTTAGAATAAAATTTTGATGGAACCTGAGGTAATCTCAGCCATGTCCTTTTTAAAGGGACCAAACCAGGAAAGGTTGAATAGGAGTTAAAATTAGCTTTAATGTAAAATTAATCTCAGGAACTGACTTTCTTCTTATGATAAAGTGAATTCTGGGGATAATTTTAGCCAAGAATTCAAGTTTGGTGGAACCTGAGTTAATCTCAGCCATGTCCTTTTTAAAGGGACCAAACCAGCAAAGGTGAATAGGAGTTAAAATTAGCTTTAAAGTAAAATTATTTCAGGAACTGACTTTCCTCTTAGGAATAAAGTGAATTCTTGGGGTAATTTTAGCAAAAAATTCAAGTTCTTAGACTAAAATTTTAATGGAACCTGAGCTAATCTCAGCCATGTCTTTTTTAAAGGGAACAAACCAGCAAAGGTGAATAGGAGTTAAATTCGCTTTAAGGTAAAATTATACTCTTGAACTCTGACTTTCCTCTTAGGGAATAAGTGAATTCTTGGGGTAATTTTAAGCCAAGAATTCAAGTTCTTAAAATAAAATTTTGATGGAACCGAGCTAATCTCACTCAGGCCATGTCCTTTTTAAAGGGACCAAACCAGCAAAGGTTGAATAGAGTTAAAATAGCGTGAAAGGTAAAATTATCTCAGGAACTCACTTTCCTCTTAGGAATCAAGTGAATTCTTGGGGTTAAATTAAGCAAAAATTTCAGGTTCTTTAGAATAAAATTTTGATGGACCTGAGCTAAGATCTCAGCCAATGTCTTTTTTAAAGGGACAAACCAGCAAAGGTGAATAGGATTTAAAATTAGCTTTAAAGGTAAAATTATCTCAGGAACTGACTTTCTTCTTAGGAATAAAGTGAATTCTTGGGGTAATTTTAGCCAAGAATTCAAGTTCTTAGAATAAACTTTTGATGGAACCTGAGCTAATCTCAGCCATGTCCTTTTTAAAGGGACCAAACCAGCAAATGTGACTAGGATTTAAAATTAGCTTTAAAGGTAAAATTATCTCAGGAACTGACTTTCTTCTTAGGAATAAAGTGAATTCTTGGGGTAATTTTAGCCAAGAATTCAAGTTCTTAGAATAAAATTTTGATGGAACCTGACCTAATCTCAGCCATGTCTTTTTTAAAGGGACCAAACCAGCAAAGGTGAATAGGAGTTAAAATTAGCTTGAAAGGTAAAATTATCTCAGGAACTGACTTTCTTCTTAGGAATAAAGTGAATTCTTGGGGTAATTATAGCCAAGAATTCAAGTTCTTAGAATAAACTTTTGATGGAACCTGAGCTAATCTCAGCCATGTCCTTTTTAAAGGGACCAAACCAGCAAAGATGAATAGGAGTTAAAATTAGCTTGAAAGGTAAAATTATCTCAGGAACTGACTTTCTTCTTAGGAATAAAGTGAATTCTTGGGGTAATTTTAGCAAAAAATTCAGGTTCTTAGAATAAAATTTTGATGGAACCTGAGCTAATCTCAGCCATGTCCTTTTTAAAGGGACCAAACCAGCAAAGGTGAATAGGAGTTAAAATTAGCTTGAAAGGTAAAATTATCTCAGGAACTGACTTTCTTCTTAG
>NW_024099564.1:0-10123 GCF_016545835.1 Crotalus tigris
GTAGTTTTTAAAAATTGATCCGTTTTGGTGACTGGGAAGAATTCTATGCCGGGTTAGGGATTTTTGGGCTATGGAGGTAAAATTTTTTTTTGACCGAAATGTAAAAACGGACATCAAAATTGGATTCGGAGTTAAATTTCATGCTGAAAAATGGTGCTTTATGTAGTTTTTATAAATTGAGCCGTTTTGATGACTGGGGAAGGAAATTCCTGATGCTGGGGTCACGGATTTTTGTGCTCCGGAGGTGAAATTTTTTTTTTGACCCAAATGTAAAAACGGACATCAGAATTGGATTCGGGGTTAAATTTCATGCTTAAAAATGTTGCTTTATGTAGTTTTTAAAAATTGAGCCGTTTTGGTGTCCGGGGAAGGAAATTCCTGATGCTTGGGTCAGGGATTTTTGTGCTCTGGAGGTGAAATTTTTTTTGACCCAAATGTAAAAACAGACATCAGATTTGGATTCGTTGTTAAATTTCATGCTTAAAAATGGAGCTTTATGTAGTTTTTAAAAATTGAGCCGTTTTGGTGTCCGGGAAGGAAATTCCTGATGCTGGGGTCGGGATTTTTGTGCTCCTAGGTGAATTTTTTTTGACCCAATGTAAAAAGACATCAAATTGGATCGGGGTAAATTTCTGCTAAATGGTGCTTTAGGTAGTTTTTAAAAATTGAGCCGTATTGATGCAGGGCAATGAATTCCTGATGCGGGGTCAGGGATTTTTGTGCTCTGGAGATGAAAATTTTTGTTTCACCCAAATGTAAAAACAGACATCAGAATGCGATTCGGGGTTAAATTTCAAGCTTAAAAATGGTCCTTTTTTAGTTTTTAAAAATTGAGCCGTTTGGTGTCCAGGGAAGGAAATTCCTGATGCCGGGATCAGGGAATTTTGTGCTCTGTAGATGAAAATTTTTTTTTCGCCCAAATGTATAAACGGATGTCAGAATGGGATTCGGGGTTAAATTTCCATCTACAAATGTGCTTTATGTAGTTTTTAAAAAATTGAGCCTTTTTGATGTCAGGAAGGCAATTCCTGATGCTGGGGTCAGGATTTTGTGCTCCGGAGGTGAAATTTTTTTTGACGCCAAATTAAAAACGGACATCAGAATTGGATTCAGGGTTAAATTTCATGCTTAAAAATGGTGCTTTATTCAGTTTTTAAAAATTGAGCCGTTTTGGTGTCCGGGGAAGGAAATTCCTGATGCTGGGGTCAGGGATTTTTGTGCTCCGGAGGTGAAATTTTTTTTGACCCAAATGTAAAAACGGACATCAGAATTGGATTCAGGGTTAAATTTCATGCTAAAAAATGGTGCTTTATTCAGCTTTTAAAGATTGAACCGTTTTGGTGACTGGGGAAAGAAATTCCTGATGCCGTGGTTAGGGATTTTTGGGCTATGGAGGTGAAAATTTTTTTTTGACCCAAATGTAAAAACGGACATCAGAATTGGATTCGGGGTTAAATTTCATTCTTAAAAATGGTGCTTTATGTAGTTTTTAAAAATTGAGCCGTTTTGGTGACTGGGGAAGGAAATTCCTGATGCCGGGGATAGGGATTTTTGGGCTATGGAGGTGAAAATTTTTTTTTGACCGAAATGTAAAAACGGACATCAAAATTGGATTCGGAGTTAAATTTCATGCTGAAAAATGGTGCTTTATGTAGTTTTTATAAATTGAGCCGTTTGGATGACTGGGGAAGGAAATTCCTGATGCTGGGGTCACGGATTTTTGTGCTCCGGAGGTGAAATTTTTTTTTGACCCAAATGTAAAAACGGACATCAGAATTGGATTCGGGGTTAAATTTCATGCTTAAAAATGTTGCTTTATGTAGTTTTTAAAAATTGAGCCGTTTTGGTGTCCGGGGAAGGAAATTCCTGATGCTTGGGTCAGGGATTTTTGTGCTCTGGAGGTGAAATTTTCTTTGACCCAAATGTAAAAACAGACATCAGATTTGGATTCGTTGTTAAATTTCATGCTTAAAAATGGAGCTTTATGTAGTTTTTAAAAATTGAGCCGTTTTGGTGTCCGGGGAAGGAAATTCCTGATGCTGGGGTCAGGGATTTTTGTGCTCCGGTGGTGAAATTTTTTTTGACCCAAATGTAAAAACGGACATCAGAATTGGATTCAGGGTTAAATTTCATGCTAAAAAATGGTGCTTTATGTAGTTTTTAAAAATTGAGCCGTATTGATGTCAGGGCAAGGAAATTCCTGATGCTGGGGTCAGGGATTTTTGTGCTCCGGAGGTGAAATTTTTTTTGACCCAAATGTAAAAACAGACATCAGAATTGGATTCGTTGTTAAATTCCACTGCTAAAAATGGAGCTTTATGTAGTTTTTTAAAAAATTGAGCCGTTTTTGTGTCCAGGGAAGGAAATTCCTGATGCCGGGGTCAGGGATTTTTTTGCTCCGGAGGTGAAAATTTTTTTGTGACCCAAATGTATAAACGGATGTCAGAATGGGATTCAGAGATAAATTTCATGCTTAAAAAAGGTGCTTTTTGTAGTTTTTAAAAATTGAGCCGTTTTGGTGTCCGGGGAAGGAAATTCCTGATGCTGGGGTCAGGGATTTTTGTGCTCCGGAGGTGAAATTTTTTTTGACCCAAATGTAAAAACGGACATCAGAATTGGATTCAGGGTTAAATTTCATGCTAAAAATGGTGCTTTATGTAGTTTTTAAAAATTGAGCCGTTTTGGTGTCCGGGGAAGGAAATTCCTGATGCTGGGGGCAGGGATTTTTGTGCTCCGGAGGTGAAATTTTTTTTGACCCAAATGTAAAAACGGACATCAGAATTGGATTCAGGGTTAAATTTCATGCTAAAAAATAGTGCTTTATGTAGTTTTTAAAAATTGAGCCGTTTTGGTGTCCGGGGAAGGAAAGTCCTGATGCCGGGGTCAGGGATCTTTGTGCTCCGGAGGTGAAATTTTTTTTGACCCAAATGTAAAAACGCACATCAGAATTGGATTTAGGGTTAAATTTCATGCTAAAAAATGGTGCTTTATGTAGTTTTTAAAAATTGAGCCGTTTTGGTTTCCGGGGAAGGAAATTCCTGTTGCCGGAGGGATTTTTTTGTTCCGGAGGTGAAATTTTTTTTTTGACCCAAATGTAAAAACGGACATCAGAATTAGATTTGGGGTTAAATTTCATGCTTAAAATGGAGCTTTATGTAGTTTTTAAAAATTGAGCCGTTTTGCTTTCCGGGGAAGGAAATTCCTGTTGCCGGGGTCAGGGATTTTTATGCTCTGGAAGTGAAAAATTTTTTTGACCCAAATGTAAAAACAGACATCAAAATTGGATTTAGGGTTAAATTTCATGCTTAAAAATGGTGCTTTATGCAGTTTTTAAAAATTGAATCGTTTTGGTGACGGGGGAAGGAAATTCCTGATGCCGGGTTCCGGGATTTTTGTGCTCTGGAGGTGAAAAAAATTTTTTGACCGAAATGTTAAAACGGACATCAGAATTGGATTCGGAGTTAAATTTCATGCTTGAAAATGGTACTTTATGTAGTTTTAAAAAATTGAGCCATTTTGGTGTCCGGGGAATGAATTTCCTGATGCCGGGGTCAGGGATTTTTGTACTCTCGAGGTGAAAATTTTTTTTGACCCAAATGTAAAAACGGACATCAGAATTGGATTCAGGGTTAAATTTCATGCTAAAAAATGGTGCTTTATGTAGTTTTTAAAAATTGAGCCGTTTTGGTGTTCGAGGAAGGAATTTCCTGATGCCGGGGTCAGGGATTTTTGTGCTCTGGAGGTGAAAATTTTTTGGGACCCAAATGTAAAAACGGACATCTGAATTGGATTCGGGGTTAAATTTCATGCTTAAAAATGGTGCTTTATGTACTTTTTAAAAATTGAGCCGTTTTGGTGACTGGCGAAAGAAAATCCTGATGCCGGAGGGATTTTTGTCCTTCGGAGGTGAAATTTTTTTTTTTGACCCAAATGTAAAAACGGACATCAGAATTGGATTTGAGGTTAAATTTCATGCTTAAAAATGGTGCTTTATGCAGTTTTTAAAAATTGAGCACTTTCAATGTCTGGGGAAGGAAATTCCTGATGCTGGGGTCAGGGATTTTTGTACTCTCGAGGTGAAAATTTTTTTTGACCCAAATGTAAAAACGGACATCAGAATTGGATTCCGGGTTAAATTTCATACTTAAAAATGGTGCTTTATGCAGTTTTTAAAATTTGAGCAGTTTTGGTGTCTGCGGAAGGAAATTCCTGATGTCGGGGTCAGGGATTTTTGTGCTCTGGAGTGAAAATTTTTTTTGACCAATGTAAAAAACCGACATCAGATTGGATTTGGGGTTAAATTTCATGCTTAAAAATTGTGCTTTATGTAGTTTTTAAAAAAAAAAAAATGTGAGCCGTTTGGTTTCCGGGGAAGGAAATTCCTGTTTGCCGGAGGGATTTTTTATGTTCCGGAGGTGAAATTTTTTTTTTTTGACCCAAATGTAAAAACGGACATCAGAATTAGATTTGGGGTTAAATTTCATGCTTAAAATGGAGCTTTATGTAGTTTTTAAAAATTGAGCCGTTTTGGTTTCCGGGGAAGGAAATTCCTGTTGCCGGAGTCAGGGATTTTTATGCATTGGAGGTGAAATTTTTTTTTGACCCAAATGTAAAAACAGACATCAAAATTGGATTTAGGGTTAAATTTCATGCTTAAAAATGGTGCTTTATGCAGTTTTTAAAAATTGAATCGTTTTGGTGACTGGGGAAGGAAATTCCTGATGCCGGGGTCAGGGATTTTTGTGCTCTGGAGGTGAAAAAATTTTTTTGACCGAAATGTAAAAACGGACATCAGAATTGGATTCGGAGTTAAATTTCATGCTTAAAAGTGGTACTTTATGTAGTTTTTAAAATTGAGCCGTTTTGGTGTTCGGGGAAGGACATTCCTGATGCCAAGGTCAGGGATTTTTGTGCTCTGGAGGTGAAAATTTTTTTTGACCCTAATGTAAAAACGGACATCAGAATTGGATTCGGGGTTAAATTTCATGCTTAAAAATTGTGCTTTATGTAGTTTTAAAAAATTGAGCCGTTTTGGTTTCCGGGGAAGGAAATTCCTGTTGCAGGTGGGATTTTTATGTTCCGGAGGTGAAATTTTTTTTGACCCAAATGTAAAAACGGACATCAGAATTGGATTCAGGGTTAAATTTCATGCTTAAAAATGGTGCTTTATGCAGTTTTTACAAATTGAGCCGTTTTGGTGACTGGGGAAGGGAATTCATGACACCTGGGTCAGGGATTTTTGTGCTCCGGAGGTGAAATTTTTTTTGACCCAAATGTAAAAACGGACATCAGAATTGGATTCAGGGTTAAATTTCATGCTAAAAAATGGTGCTTTATTCAGCTTTTAAAGATTGAACCGTTTTGGTGACTGGGGAAAGAAATTCCTGATGCCGTGGTTAGGGATTTTTGGGCTATGGAGGTGAAAATTTTTTTTTGACCCAAATGTAAAAACGGACATCAGAATTGGATTCGGGGTTAAATTTCATTCTTAAAAATGGTGCTTTATGTAGTTTTTAAAAATTGAGCCGTTTTGGTGACTGGGGAAGGAAATTCCTGATGCCGGGGATAGGGATTTTTGGGCTATGGAGGTGAAAATTTTTTTTTGACCGAAATGTAAAAACGGACATCAAAATTGGATTCGGAGTTAAATTTCATGCTGAAAAATGGTGCTTTATGTAGTTTTTAGAAATTGAGCCGTTTTGATGACTGGGGAAGGAAATTCCTGATGCTGGGGTCACGGATTTTTGTGCTCCGGAGGTGAAATTTTTTTTTTGACCCAAATGTAAAAACGGACATCAGAATTGGATTCGGGGTTAAATTTCATGCTTAAAAATGTTGCTTTATGTAGTTTTTAAAAATTGAGCCGTTTTGGTGTCCGGGGAAGGAAATTCCTGATGCTTGGGTCAGGGATTTTTGTGCTCTGGAGGTGAAATTTTTTTTGACCCAAATGTAAAAACAGACATCAGAATTGGATTCGTTGTTAAATTTCATGCTTAAAAATGGAGCTTTATGTAGTTTTTAAAAATTGAGTCGTTTTGGTGTCCGGGGAAGGAAATTCTTGATGCTGGGGTCAGGGATTTTTGTGCTCCGGAGGTGAAATTTTTTTTGACCCAAATGTAAAAACGGACATCAGAATTGGATTCAGGGTTAAATTTCATGCTTAAAAATGGTGCTTTATGCAGTTTTTAAAAATTGAGCCGTTTTGGTGTACGGGGAAGGAAATTCCTGATGCTGCCTGGGGTCAGGGATTTTTTTGCTCCGGAGGTGAAATTTTTTTTGACCCAAACGTAAAAACGGACATCAGAATTGGCTTCAGAGTTAAATTTCATGCTAAAAAATGGTGCTTTATTCAGCTTTTAAAAATTGAACCGTTTTGGTGACTGGGGAAGGAAATTTCTGATGCCGTGGTTAGGGATTTTTGGGCTATGGAGGTGAAAATTTTTTTTTGACCCAAATGTAAAAACGGACATCAGAATTGGATTCGGGGTTAAATTTCATTCTTAAAAATGGTGCTTTATGGAGTTTTTAAAAATTGAGCCGTTTTGGTGACTGGGGAAGGAAATTCCTGATGCCGGGGTTAGGGATTTTTGGGCTATGGAGGTGAAAATTTTTTTTTGACCGAAATGTTTAAACGGACATCAAAATTGGATTCGGAGTTAAATTTCATGCTGAAAAATGGTGCTTTATGTAGTTTTTATAAATTGAGCCGTTTTGATGACTGGGGAAGGAAATTCCTGATGCTGGGGTCACGGATTTTTGTGCTCCGGAGGTGAATTTTTTTGTGACCCAAATGTAAAAACGGACATCAGAATGGATTCGGGGTTAATTTCATACTTAAAAATGGTGCTTTATGTAGTTTTTAATTATGGAGCCGTTTTGGTGTCCGGGCAAGGAAATTCCTGATGTCGGGGTCAGGGATTTTTGTGCTCCGGAGGCGAAATTTTTTTGACGCAAATGTTAAAATGGACATCAGAATTGGATTCGGGGTTAAATTTCATGCTTAAATATGGTGCTTTATCTAGTTTTTAAAAATTGAGCCGTTTTGGTGTCCCGGGAAGGAAATTCCTGATCTCGGGGTCAGGGATTTTTGGGCTCCGGAAGTGAAAAATTTTTTTTCACCCAAATGTATAAACGGACGTCAGAATGGGATTCGGGGTTAAATTTCATGCTTAAAAAAGGTCCTTTTTCTAGTTTTTAAAAATTGAGCCGTTTTGGTGTCCGGGGAAGGAAATTCCTGATGCCGGGGTCAGGGATTTTTGTGCTCCGGAGTGAAAATTTTTTTTCACCCAAATGTAAAAACCGACGTCAGAATGCGATTCGGGGTTAAATTTCAAGCTTAAAAATGGTCCATTTTTAGTTTTTAAAAATTGAGCCGTTTTGGTGTCCGGGGAAGGAAATTCCTGATGCTGGGGTCAGGATTTTTGTGCTCTGGAGGTGAAATTTTTTTTGACCCAAATGTAAAAACGGACATCAGAATTGGATTCAGGGTTAAATTTCATGCTAAAAAATGGTGCTTTATGTAGTTTTTAAAAATTGAGCCGTTTTGATGTCAGGGGAAGGAAATTCCTGATGCCGTGGTTAGGGATTTTTGGGCTATGGAGGTGAAAATTTTTTTTTGACCCAAATGTAAAAACGGACATCAGAATTGGATTCGGGGTTAAATTTCATTCTTAAAAATGGTGCTTTATGTAGTTTTTAAAAATTGAGCCGTTTTGGTGACTGGGGAAGGAAATTCCTGATGCCGGGGTTAGGGATTTTTGGGCTATGGAGGTGACAATTTTTTTTTGACCGAAATGTAAAAACGGACATCAAAATTGGATTCGGAGTTAAATTTCATGCTGAAAAATGGTGCTTTATGTAGTTTTTATAAATTGAGCCGTTTGGATGACTGGGGAAGGAAATTCCTGATGCTGGGGTCACGGATTTTTGTGCTCCGGAGGTGAAATTTTTTTTTGACCCAAATGTAAAAACGGACATCAGAATTGGATTCGGGGTTAAATTTCATGCTTAAAAATGTTGCTTTATGTAGTTTTTAAAAATTGAGCCGTTTTGGTGTCCGGGGAAGGAAATTCCTGATGCTTGGGTCAGGGATTTTTGTGCTCTGGAGGTGAAATTTTTTTTGACCCAAATGTAAAAACAGACATCAGATTTGGATTCGTTGTTAAATTTCATGCTTAAAAATGGAGCTTTATGTAGTTTTTAAAAATT
Source organism: Crotalus tigris (assembly GCF_016545835.1). Lineage (NCBI taxonomy): Eukaryota > Metazoa > Chordata > Lepidosauria > Squamata > Viperidae > Crotalus > Crotalus tigris. Next base: position 8,209 of record NW_024099564.1, read on the forward strand.
GAGCCGTTTTGGTGTCCGGGGAAGGAAATTCCTGATGCTGGGGTCCGGGATTTTTGTGCTCTGGAGGTGAAAATTTTTTTTGACCCAAATGTAAAAACGGACATCAGAATTGGATTCAGGGTTAAATTTCATGCTAAAAAATGGTGCTTTATGTAGTTTTTAAAAATTGAGCCGTATTGATGTCAGGGCAAGGAAATTCCTGATGCTGGGGTCAGGGATTTTTGTGCTCCGGAGGTGAAATTTTTTTTGACCCAAATGTAAAAACAGACATCAGAATTGGATTCGTTGTTAAATTTCATGCTTAAAAATGGAGCTTTATGTAGTTTTTAAAAATTGAGCCGTTTTGGTGTCCGGGGAAGGAAATTCCTGATGCTGGTGTCAGGGATTTTTGTGCTCCGGAGGTGAATTTTTGGGGGACCCAAATGTAAAAACGGACATCAGAATTGGATTCAGGGTTAAATTTCATGCTAAAAAATGGTGCTTTATGTATTTTTAAAAATTGAGCCGTTTTGGTGTCCGGGGAAGGAATTTCCTGATGCCGGGGTCAGGGATTTTTGTGTTCTGGAGGTGAAAATTTTTTGGGACCCAAATGTAAAAACGGACATCTGAATTGGATTCCGGGTTAAATTTTATACTTAAAAATGGTGCTTTATGCAGTTTTTAAAATTGAGCCTTTGGTGCCGTGGAATGAAATTCCTGATGCTGGGGTCGAGGGATGTGTGTGCTCCGGAGTGAAATTTTTTTTGACCAAATGTAAAAAACGGACATCAGAATTGTATTCGGTTAAATTTATGGCTAAAAAATGGGCTTTATGTCAGCATTTTAAAGATTGAATAACCGTTTTGGTGACTGGGGAAGGAAATTCCTGATGCCGGGGTCAGGGATTTTTGTGCTCTGGAGGTGAAAATTTTATTTTGACCCAAATGTAAAAACGTACATCAGAATTGTATTCGGGGTTAAATTTCATGCTTAAAAATGGTGCTTTATGTAGTTTTTAAAAATTGAGCCGTTTTGGTGACTGGGGAAGGAAATTCCTGATGCCGGGGTTAGGGATTTTTGGGCTATGGAGGTGAAAATTTTTTTTTGACCGAAATGTAAAAACGGACATCAAAATTGGATTCGGAGTTAAATTTCATGCTGAAAAATGGTGCTTTATGTAGTTTTTATAAATTGAGCCGTTTTGATGACTGGGGAAGGAAATTCCTGATGCTGGGGTCACAGATTTTTGTGCTCCGGAGGTGAAATTTTTTTTTTGACCCAAATGTAAAAACGGACATCAGAATTGGATTCGGGGTTAAATTTCATGCTTAAAAATGTTGCTTTATGTAGTTTTTAAAAATTGAGCCGTTTTGGTGTCCGGGGAAGGAAATTCCTGATGCTTGGGTCAGGGATTTTTGTGCTCTGGAGGTGAAATTTTCTTTGACCCAAATGTAAAAACAGACATCAGATTTGGATTCGTTGTTAAATTTCATGCTTAAAAATGGAGCTTTATGTAGTTTTTAAAAATTGAGCCGTTTTGGTGTCCGGGGAAGGAAATTCCTGATGCTGGGGTCAGGGATTTTTGTGCTCCGGAGGTGAAATTTTTTTTGACCCAAATGTAAAAACGGACATCAGAATTGGATTCAGGGTTAAATTTCATGCTAAAAAATGGTGCTTTATGTAGTTTTTAAAAATTGAGCCGTATTGATGTCAGGGCAAGGAAATTCCTGATGCTGGGGTCAGGGATTTTTGTGCTCCGGAGGTGAAATTTTTTTTGACCCAAATGTAAAAACAGACATCAGAATTGGATTCGTTGTTAAATTTCATGCTTAAAAATGGAGGTTTATGTAGTTTTTAAAAATTGAGCCGTTTTGGTGTCCGGGAAGGAAATTCCTGATGCTGGGTTCAGGGATTTTTGTGCTCCGGAGGTGAAATT
>NW_024099565.1:0-3446 GCF_016545835.1 Crotalus tigris
TCCGTTTTTACATTTGGGTCAAAAAAAATTTTTCATTTCCGGAGCACAAAAATACGTGACTGCGGCATCAGCAATTTCCTTCCCTGGATACCAAAACGGCTGAATTTGTGAAAACTAGAAAAAGCACCATTTTAAGCATGAAATTTAACCCCGATTCCCATTCTGAGGTCCGTTTTTACATTTGGGTCAAAGAATTTTTTCATCTTTGGAGCAGCAAAATATATGCCCCCGACATCAGGAATTTACTTCCCTAGATACCAAAACGGCTTAATTTTTGAAAATTAGAAGAAGCACCATTTTTAAGCATGAAATTTAACCCCGAATCCCATTCTGAGGTCCGTTTTTACATTTGAGTAAAAAAAAAAATTTCATCTTTGGAGCAGAAAATCTATGACCCCGGGATCAGCAATTTCCTTCCCTGGATACCAAAACAGCTCAATTTTTGATAACTAGAAAAAGCACCATTTTTAAGCATGAAATTTAACTCCGAATCCCATTCTGAGGTCCGTTTTTTCATTTTAGTCAAAAAAATTTTTCATCTCTGGAGCACAAAAATCTATGACCCCGGCGTCAGGAATTTACTTCCCTGGATACCAAAACGGCTCAATTTTTGAAAATTAGAAGAAGCACCATTTTCAAGCATTATATTTAACCCCGAATCCCATTCTTTGGTCCGTTTTTACATTTCAGTCAAAAAAAATTTTTCATCTCCGGAGCACAAAAATCCGTGACCCCGGCATTAGGACTTTCCCTCCCTGGATACCAAAACGGCTCAATTTTTGAAAACTAGAAAAAGCACCATTTTTAAGCATGAAATTTAACCCCGAATCCCATTCTGATGTCCGTTTTTACATTTGGGTCAAAAAAAATTTTTCCTCTCTGGAGAACAAAAAATCCATGACCCCGGCATCAGGAATTTCCTTCCCTGGATACCAAAACAGCTCAATTTTTGATAACTAGATAAAGCACCATTTTCAAGCATGAAATTCAACCCCGAATCCCATTCTGAGGTCCGTTTTTACATTTCAGTCAAAAAAATTTTTCATCCTCCGGAGGCACAAAAATCCGTGACCCGGCATCATGAATTTCCTTCCCTGGATACCAAAACAGCTCAATTTTGAAAACTGAAGAACACACCATTTTTTAAGCATGAAATTTAACGCCCGAATCCCATTCCTGAGAGGTCCGTTTTTACTTTGGGTCAAAAAAATTTTTCATTCTCCGAGCACAAAATCCTGGCACCGCGGCATCAGCAATTTCCGTTCCCTGGATACCAAACGGCTTCAATTTGTGAAATAGAAAAAAGCCCATTTTAAGCATGAAATTTAACCCCGAATCCCATTCTGAGGTCCGTTTTTACATTTGAGTAAAAAAAAAATTTTCATCTTTGGAGCAGAAAAACCTATGACCCCGGGATCAGGAATTTCCTTCCCTGGATACCAAAAAAGCTCAATTTTTGATAACTAGAAAAAGCACCATTTTTAAGCATGAAATTTAACCCCGAATCCCATTCTGAGGTCCGTTTTTACATTAGGGCCAAAAAAAATTTTAATCTCTGGAGAACAAAAAATCCATGACCCCGGCATCAGGAATTTCCTTCCCTGTATACCAAAACGGCTCAATTTTTGAAAACTAGAAGAAGCACCATTTTTAAGCATGAAATTTAACCCCGAATCCCATTCTGAGGTCCGTTTTTACATTAGGGTCAAAAAATATTTTTATCTCTGGAGGACAAAAAATCCATGACCGCGGCATCAGCAATTTCCTTCCCTGGATACCAAAACGGCTCAATTTTTGATAACTAGAAAAAGCACCATTTTTAAGCATGCAATTTAACCCCGAATCCCATTCTGAGGTCCGTTTTTACATTTCAGTCGAAAAAAAAAATTTCATCTTTGGAGCAGAAAAATCTATGACCCCGGCATCAGGAATTTCCTTCCCTGGATACCAAAACAGCTCAATTTTTGATAACTAGAAAAAGCACTATTTTTAAGCATGAAATTTAACCCCGAACCACATTCTGAGGTCCGTTTTTACATTTTAGTCAAAAAAAATTTTTCATCTCAGGAGCAGAAAAATCTATGACCCCAGCATCAGGAATTTACTTCCCTGGATACCAAAACGGCTCAATTTTTGATAACTAGAAAAAGCACCATTTTTAAGCATGAAATTTAACCCCGAATCCCATTCTGAGGTTCGTTTTTACATTTGGGTCAAAAAAAATTTTTCATCTCCAGAGCACAAAAATCTGTGACCCCGGCATCAGGAATTTCCTTCCCCTGACACCAAAACGGCTCAATTTGATAATAGAAAAAGCAACATAGTTTTAAGCATGAAATTTACCCCGATAAATTATGATGTTCGTTTTTACATTCAGGGCAAAAAAATTTTCATCTTATGGAGACAAAAAATCCATGACCCGGCATCAGAATTTCCTTCCTGTATACCAAAACGGCTCAATTTGAAAACTAGAAGAAGCCCATTTTTAGCATGAAATTTAACCCGAATCCCATTCTGAGGTCCGTTTTTACATTAGGGTCAAAAAATATTTTCACCTCTGGAGGACAAAAAATCCATGATCCCGGCATCAGGAATTTCCTTCCCTGTATACCAAAACGGCTCAATTTTTGATAACTAGAAAAAGCACCATTTTTAAGCATGCAATTTAACCCCGAATCCCATTCTGAGGTCCGTTTTTACATTTCAGTCGAAAAAAAAATTTTCATCTTTGGAGCAGAAAAATCTATGACCCGGGCATCAGGAATTTTCTTCCCTGGATACCAAAACAGCTCAATTTTTGATAACTAGAAAAAGCACCATTTTAAAGCATGAAATTTAACCCCGAACCACATTCTGAGGTCCGTTTTTACATTTTAGTCAAAAAAAATTTTTCATCTCAGGAGCAGAAAAATCTATGACCCCAGCATCAGGAATTTACTTCCCTGGATACCAAAACGGCTCAATTTTTGAAAATTAGAAGAAGCACCATTTTCAACCATTATATTTAACCCCGAATCCCATTCTGAGGTCCGTTTTTACATTTCAGTCAAAAAAAATTTTTCATCTCCGGAGCACAAAAATCCATGACCCCGGCATCAGGAATTTCCCTCCCTGGATACCAAAACAGCTCAATTTTTGATAACTAGAAAAAGCACCATTTTTAAGCATGAAATTTAACCCCGAATCCCATTCTGATGTTCGTTTTTACATTAGGGCCAAAAAAAATTTTCATCTCTGGAGAACAAAAAATCCATGACCCCGGCATCAGGAATTTCCTTCCCTGGATACCAAAACAGCTCAATTGTTGATAACTAGAAAAAGCACCATTTTTAAGCATGAAATTTAACCCCGAATCCCATTCTGAGGTCCGTTTTTACATTTGGGTCAAAAAGATTTTTCATCTCCTGAGCACAAAAATCCGTGACCGCGGCATCAGCAATTTCCTT
>NW_024099566.1:0-3172 GCF_016545835.1 Crotalus tigris
AAAAAAAAATTTTCACCTCCTGAGCACAAAAATCCCTGACCCCGGTATCAGGAATTTCTTTCGCTGGACACCAAAACGGCTCAATTTTTGAAAACTAGAAAAAGCACCATTTTTAAGCATGAAATTTAACCCCAAATCCGATTCCGAGGTCCATTTTCACATTTGGGCCAAATAAAAATTTTCACCTCCTGAGCAGAAAAATCCCTGACCCCGGCATCAGGAATTTCCTTCCCCAGACACCAAAATGGCTCAATTTTTAAAAACTAGAAAAAGCACCATTTGTAAGCATGAAATTTAACCCCGAATCCCATTATGACGTCCGTTTTTACATTTGGGTCAAAAAAAATTTTCAGCTCCTGAGCACAAAAATACCTGACCCCGGCATCAGGAATTTTCTTCCCCAGAAACCAAAATGGCTCAATTTTTAAGAACTAGAGAAAGCACAATTTTAAAGCATGAAATTTAACCCCGAATCCGATTCCGAGGTCCATTTTTACATTTGGGTCAAAAAAAAATTTTCACCTCCTGAGCACAAAAATCCCTGACCCCGGCATCAGGAATTTCTTTCGCTGGACACCAAAACGGCTCAATTTTTGAAAACTAGAAAAAGCACCATTTTTAAGCCTGAAATTTAACCCCGAATCCGATTCCGAGGTCCATTTTCACATTTGGGCCAAATAAAAATTTTCACCTCCTGAGCAGAAAAATCCCTGACCCCGGCATCAGGAATTTCCTTCCCCAGACAGCAAAATGGCTCAATTTTTAAAAACTAGAAAAAGCACCATTTGTAAGCATGAAATTTAACCCCGAATCCCATTCCGAAGTCCGTTTTTTCATTTGGGTCAAAAAAAATTTTTACCTCCTGAGCACAAAAATCCCTGACCCCGGCATCAGGAATTTTCTTCCCCAGACACCAAAATGGCTCAATTTTTAAGAACTAGAAAAAGCACAATTTTTAAGCATGAAATTTAACCCCGAATCCGATTCCGAGGTCCATTTTTACAGTTGGGTCAAAAAAAAATTTTCACCTCCTGAGCACAAAAATCCCTGACCCCGGATCAGGAATTTCTTTCGCTGGACACCAAAACGGCTCAATTTTTGAAAACTAGAAAAAGCACCATTTTTAAGCATGAAATTTAACCCCAAATCCGATTCCGAGGTCCATTTTCACATTTGGGCCAAATAAAAATTTTCACCTCCTGAGCAGAAAAATCCCTGACCCCGGCATCAGGAATTTCCTTCCCCAGACACCAAAATGGCTCAATTTTTAAAAACTAGAAAAAGCACCATTTGTAAGCATGAAATTTAACCCCGAATCCCATTCCGAAGTCCGTTTTTTCATTTGGGTCAAAAAAAATTTTTACCTCCTGAGCACAAAAATCCCTGACCCCGGCATCAGGAATTTTCTTCCCCAGACACCAAAATGGCTCAATTTTTAAGAACTAGAAAAAGCACAATTTTTAAGCATGAAATTTAACCCCGAATCCGATTCCGAGGTCCATTTTTACATTTGGGTCAAAAAAAAATTTTCACCTCCTGAGCACAAAAATCCCTGACCCCGGTATCAGGAATTTCTTTCGCTGGACACCAAAACGGCTCAATTTTTGAAAACTAGAAAAAGCACCATTTTTAAGCATGAAATTTAACCCCAAATCCGATTCCGAGGTCCATTTTCACATTTGGGCCAAATAAAAATTTTCACCTCCTGAGCAGAAAAATCCCTGACCCCGGCATCAGGAATTTCCTTCCCCAGACACCAAATTGGCTCAATTTTTAAAAACTAGAAAAAGCACCATTTTTAAGTATGAAATATAACCCCAAATCCCATTATGAGGTCCGTTTTTATATTTGGGTCAAAAAAAGTTTTCACCTCCTGAGCACAAAAATCCCTGACCCCGGCATCAGGAATTTCCTTCCCCAGACACCAAAATGGCTCAATTTTTAAAAACTAGAAAAAGCACCATTTGTAAGCATGAAATTTAACCCCTAATCCCATTATGAGGTCCGTTTTTACATTTGGGTCAAAAAAATTTTTCACCTCCTGAGCACAAAAATCCCTGACCCCGGCATCAGGTATTTCCTTCCCCAGACACCAAAATGGCTCAATTTTTAAGAACTAGAAAAAGCACAATTTTTAAGCATGAAATTTTACCCCGAATCCTATTCCGAGGTCCGTTTTTTCATGTGGGTCAAAAAAATTTTTCACCTCCTGAGCACAAAAATCCCTGACCCCGGCATCAGGAATTTCCTTCCCCAGACACCAAAATGGCTCAAATTTTTTAAGTAACTAGAAAAAGCACAATTTTTAAAAGCATGAAAGTTAATCCCGAATCCGTTCGAGATCCCGTTTTTTACATTTGGTCAAAAAAAAATTTTTCACCTCCTGACACAAAATCCCTGAACCAGGCATCAGGATTTCCTTCCCCCAGAACACCAAAATGGCTCAATTTTAAAGAACTAGAAAGAAGCACAATTTTAAGATGAAATTTAACCCCGAGTCCCATTATGAGGTCCGTTTTTTCATTTGGGTGAAAAAAAATTTTCACCTCCTGAGCACAAAAATCCCTGACCCCGGCATCAGGAATTTCCTTCCCCAGACACCAAAATGGCTCAATTTTTAAAAACTAGAAAAAGCACAATTTTTAAGCATGAAATTTAACCCCGAATCCCATTCCGAGGTCCGTTTTTTCATTTCTGTCAAAAAAAAATTTCACCTCCTGAGCACAAAAATACCTGACCAAGGCATCAGGGATTTCCTTCCCTGGACACCAAAACGGCTCATTTTTGTAAGAACTAGAAAAAGCCATTTTTAAGCATAAATTCAACCCGATCCCATTCCGATGTCCATTTTTAGCATTGGGTCAAAAAAAAATTTTCACCTCCTGAGCACAAAAATCCCTGACCCCGGCATCAGGAATTTCCTTCCCCAGACACCAAAATGGTTCAATTTTTAAGAACTAGAAAAAGCACTATTTTTAAGCATGAAATTTAAACCCGAATCCGATTCCGAGGTCCGTTTTTACATTTGGGTCAAAAAAAAATTTTCACCTCCTGAGCACAAAAATCCATGACCCCGGCATCAGGAATTTCCTTCCCTGGACACCAAAACGGCTCAATTTTTGAAAACTAGAAAAAGCACCATTTTTAAGCATGAAATTTAACCCTGAATCCG
>NW_024099567.1:0-4669 GCF_016545835.1 Crotalus tigris
AAAAACAAACAAACAGTGCACCAGAAAAATGGAAGGTTAGACTAGAAAATAAGATCAGCAAGTTAAGATCACATGCAAGCAAGCTAGAACAGATGAGAGAAAAGAAGCTGAAGAACAAGAAGACCAAAGAATACCTAATCAAGAAATACCACTTAGAAACAAGGAAGATCAAGGAAGCACTAGAAATAATAAAGCAACAAATAAAAGCTATAGCCAGGAAAATCAGTAGATATGAAGCTCGAAGTGCAAACTATAGGCAGAACCTCCAATTTCAATCCAATCAGAAACGTTTCTACCAATCCATCAATGGAGAAACTGCAATGAATCAGTCAGTACCTGACAAGGAAGAAACAGTGCAGTTCTGGAAGCAGATATGGGATAACCCAAAGGAATACAACAAGGATGCGGCTTGGTTAAAAGAGGTGGATGCAAATAAAATAGAAGTTGAAATGAAGAACAGTATCACAACAAAAAGGTAGAAAAAGAGAGCCCAGAATATCAAAATTGTGCAGACACACAGGTGAGATGACTGCCATGGGTTTTGGTTGAAACCATCTAACGGTTATATACACCCACGATCATTGCGCAAACAGTTTTCACCATTAATACTTACAAGGAGGAGAAATTGAAAAGTGGCCTAACAACTGGGAAAACCTACCTAATAATGAAAAATCCAGCAAAAAGGGCAATACCAGGTAACTACAGGCCAATTACTTGCTTACCAACAACTTTCAAATGACTAACTGGTGTGGTAGCTGATGCAGTACAACAGCATCTAGTTGAAAACAATCTCTTTCCACCTGAGCAGAAAGGAAACCACCCCAATAGCAGAGGAACAAAAGATCAACTCCTAATAGACAAAATGATCTTGGAAAACTGCAAGAGAAGGAAGACCAACCTGAATGTGGCATGGATTGACTACAAAAAGGCATTGACTCTCTGCCACATGACTGGATAATTAAAGTGCCTAGAAATAATAGGAATTCGTCAGTTAGGAAACATCAGGAAAATTTGGCAAAGATCGATGGCCACAATGGAAGACACAGTGCCAGATCAATGGTGAGAAGGCTGGGAGAGGTTAATATCAAGAGAGGAATATTTCAAGGAGATTCATTATCACCATTACTATTTGTTATTGCACTGTTTCCTCTGTCAACAATACTGAATAACTCAGGACATGGCTATCAAACATCAAAAACATCGGCCAGACTATCCCACCTCCTTTATATGGATGATCTGAAGCTGTATGGAAAAACATCATCTGAAATAGAATTGCTGCTCAACACTGTCCGTATATATAGCCAAGATATTGTAATGGAGTTGGGCTTGGACAAATGTGCCACACTTACTATCAAACAAGGAAAAGTAGTGAAAACTGAAGGAATCAAGATGCCCCACGAAAATAACATAAGAGGTCTGATGAGGACGAGTACTACAAAATACTTGGGTAGCCGTCAAGCTGACAACATCAAGACAATGAAGTCAAGAAAAGATTAGAGGTGAATACAATCAAGAGATGTTGAAAAGATCGTAAAATCCAAAAACTCAATGGAAGGAAATTCCATAAAGGAAATCAAACTGGCAATTTCCCAGTCATTAGGTACCAGATGGAAAGCGGACTGGACTCAAACAGAAGTAAAAAGCAATCGGCTAGGCAGACGAGAAAAATAATGACAATGAATCATGCCGTCATCCACGCAGTGACATTGATAGACTTTATTCTACCAACGGCAAATAGCGGTGGGCGTGGAATGCTACAAGTACATCAGATGGTTGAAGAAGGAAAAATGGCCTTGGAAGAATATCTGAAGAACAATGATGAAGATGCACTGAAATTAGTATATCAGGAAGGCTTACTAACTACTGGAGAGACCAAACTGGCCTACAAGAAAGACCAAATGAAGAACAGAATAGAGGCATAGGAAGACAAAGCACTACATGGCCAATATATTAAAAAAACAGCTGGGAAAGCAGATAATAACAAGACCTGGCAATGGCTAAGAGCAGGAAAATTGAAGAAAGAGACCGAGGGACTAATTCTGGCTGCACAAGACCAAGCCTTAAGGACAATGCATACAAAGTCAAAATTGAGAAGACAGCAACAGACAGTAAGTGCCGCTTATGCAAAGAAGCTGAAGAAACAGTGGACCACTTGGTAAGCTGTTGCAAGAAGATTGCACAGACTGATTACAAGCAGCGACATGACAAAGTAGCAACAATGGTGCATTGGAAGATCTGCAAAAAATATCATTTGCCTCTAAGCAAAAACTGGTGGGATCATAAAATAGAGAAAGTCATAGAAATGATAAAATTAAACTGCTCTGGGACTTCAGAATTCAAACAGACAAGCACCTGCAACATAACACCCCAGACTTAACAATTGTCGATAAGAAAGACAAAAAAGTCTGGATAGTGGATGTGGCAGTGCATGGAGATAGCAGAATAGAAGAGAAAGAACTGGAGAAGATAACAAAATACAAAGACCTACAAATAGAAATAGAAAGACTGTGGCAAAAGCAAGCAAGGGTAGTACCAATAGTAAGAGGCACCTTGGGTGCAATCCCAAAAACAACTGGAGCACCACTTGAACACCATTGGCATTGACAAATTCGCCATTAGTCAATTGCAAAAGGCTTGGGGCTTATTAGCCGACATGCTTCCATCTGCGGATGATACCTGTAATACCATCAAACATCCACAGTCTGCCTATCCCACGGTCTGGCGTTAAGGGACTCGATAGTAGCAAAAATGCAAAATCAGATGAACATCTGGACTGGACTGTACGATGATCGATAATAATAATAATAATCCCCCAGTGAGGCACTACCTTGACGTGGTTGTGGAGCTTGTGTACTCTGAGGAAGATGAGAGCTATGCCAGAGGTTCAACCATACTGGACAGGTCTCATCAGAGGATTCAGACAAAGAGTGTCTCTCCCATAAAAAATATGGTGAGACGTAAATTGCAGAATGCCATACCGGCTTGGATGTCGCCCGGGTTAACAAGGTCCGTGCTAGATATTGGAGTTCTTGGATATCTGGTGAAAAATGGGTTACAGGACTCAGGACTGTTGGCTGAGCAACCAGGGCCAGCAGCTGCAGAACTACGGGAAGAAAAGGTGTTTACCCGTCGCAGATACACAGTGATGGAAAACAAAGAAATAATGATCTGTTACTACAGATCAAGTCCAACAAGGCGAGGATATCTACAACCGAATGCACCAGTTCTGGAAAGAACAACATCCAGAATCAGAAAAACTGAAACAGGCGAGACTAGCAGATCAACGCCGATTTTATAATACTGAAATAAAGTATTCACAGAACAGATTGGACGAACGCAAAGTGTTTACCCCAGGCAAAGAAATCCCCCCCCCCCAAAGCCTTACCCAGAAGTAATTCAGAATGTAGACGCACCCAGGGGAGTTCGGCCAATGAAGGAATCTAGCAGAGATATACAACTGTTCTCATTTGGAAACCAGGCACCTCTACCTCAGGAAGAACAAAACCCTCTAACTAAAGAAATAAAAGAATTGAAACAAAGAATAACTGAGCATCTAGAACAGCACAAAAACAATAGAATAAGGCTACCTGCATTGAAGCTTGTTCCAAAGAAACAGATAGCACAAGCATTAAAAGATGCAAATATTGCAATATCAAGTATAAGCACCAATTCACTGCAAGAAACAAACCAACTAATGTACAGCACAGCTGCAGTTATAACAGAATACCTGGGATGCAAAATCAACAAAGAAGAAAAACAAACAAACAGTGTACCACAAAAATGAAAAGTTAGACTAGAAAATAAGATCAGCAAGTTAAGATCCCATGCAAGCAAGCTAGAACAGATGAAAGAAAAGAAGCTGAAGAACAAGAAGACCAAAGAATACCTAATCAAGAAATACCACTTAGAAACAAGGAAGATCAAGGAAGCACTGGAAATAATAAAGCAACAAATAACAGCTATAGCCAGGAAAATCAGTATATATGAAGCTCGAATTGCAAACTATAGGCAGAACCTCCAATTTCAATCCAATCAGAAACGTTTCTACCAATCCATCAATGGAGAAACTGCAAGGAATCAGTCAGTACCTGACAAGGAAGAAACAGTGCAGTTATGGAAGCAGATATGGGATAACCCAAAGAAATACAACAAGGATGCGGCTTGGTTAAAAGAGGTGGATGCAAATAAAACAGAAGTTGAAATGAAAGAACTATTAATAACAACAAAAATGTTAGAAAAAAGAGCAAAGAAAATCAAAAATTGGTCAGCACCAGGTGAAGATGAACTGCATGGGTTTTGGCTGAAACATCTAACTGTTATACACCCACTCATTGCCAAGCAGTTCAACAATATGCTACAAGGAGGAGAAATTGAAAAGTGGCTAACAACTGGGAAAACCTACCTAATAATGAAAAATCCAGCAAAAGGGGCAACACCAGGCAACTACAGGCCAATTACCTGTTTACCAAAAACTTTCAAATTACTAACTGGTGTGGTAGCTGATGCAGTACAACAGCATCTAGTTGAAAACAATCTCTTTCCACCTGAGCAGAAAGGAAACCGCCCCAATAGCAGAGGAACAAAGGATCAACTCCTCATAGACAAAATGATCTTGGAAAACTGCAAGAGAAGGAAGACCAACCTGAAAGTGGCATGGATTGACTACAAA
>NW_024099568.1:0-21156 GCF_016545835.1 Crotalus tigris
AACCATATGTCCAAATGTGAAACTGACTTCAAATTCGAAAAGTACGCATATGTTTACGTTCCGCAAAGGTTTGGTACACCGAAAATACATGTATTTTTCCGGATTTTCATTTCTTGGCAAATAACCAAGTAAGCCTGAAAACCCAAAATGTGAAGCTGACTTCAAATTCGAAAAGTACGCATATCTTTATATTCCGCAAAAGTTTGGTACACGGAAAAAACATGTGTTTTCCGGATCCGCATTTCTTGGCAGATAACCAACTAAGCCTGAAAACCCAAAATGTGAAACTGACTTCAAATTCGAAAAGTACGCATATATTTATGTTCCGCAAAGTTTTGGTACACTGAAAAAACATGTATTTTCCGCATCCGCATTTCTTGGCAGATAACCAAGTAAGCCTGAAAACCCAAAATGTGAAGCTGACTTCAAATTGGAAAAGTACGCATATATTTATGTTCCGCAAAGGTTTGGTACACGGAAAAAACATGTATATGCATACTTTTCTAATTTGAGGTCATTTTGATATTTTGGGTTTTCAGGCTTACTTGGTTATCTGCCAAGAAATGCGGATCCGGAAAATACATGTTTTTTCCGTGTACGAAACCTTTGCGGAACATAAATATATGCGTACTTTTCGAATTTGAAGTCAGCTTCACATTTTGGGTTTTCAGGCTTACTTGGTTATCTGCCAAGAAATGCGGATCCGGAAAATACATGTTTTTTCCGTCTACCAAACCTTTGCGGAACATAAAGATATGCGTACTTTTCGAATTTGAAGTCAGTTTCACATTTGCACATGTTTATATTCCGCAAAGGTTTGGTACATGGAAAAAACATTTATATGCATACTTTTCGAATTTGAGGTCATTTTGACATTTTGGGTTTTAAGGCTTACTTGGTTATCTGCCAAGAAATGCGGATACGGAAAATACATGTTTTTTCGGTGTATCCAACATTTCCGGAACATAAACATATGCGTACTTTTCGAATTTGAAGTCAGTTTCAGATTTGGACTTTTCGGGCTTACTTCGTTATATGCCAAGAAATGCGGATCCGGAAAATACATGTTCTTTCGGTGTACCAAACCTTTGCGGAACATAAATATATGCGTACTTTTCGAACATGGTCAGCTTCACATTTGGACTTTTCAGGCTAACTTGGTTATCTGCCAAGAAATGCGGATCCGGAAAATACATGTTCTTTCGGTGTACCAAACCTTTGCGGAACATAAACATATCCGTACTTTTCGAATTTGAAGTCAGCTTCACATTTTGTGTCTTCAGGCTTCCTTGGTTATCTGCCAAGAAATGCGGATCCGGAAAATACATGTTTTTTCGGTGTACCAAACCTTTGCGGAGCATAAAGATATGCGTACTTTTCGAATTTGAAGTCAGTTTCACATTTGGACATATGTTTATGTTCGCAAAGGTTTGGTACACCGAAAAAACATGTATTTTCCGGATCCCCATTTCTTGGCAGATAACCAAGTAAGCCCGAAAAGTCCAAATGTGAAACTGACTTCAAATTCGAAAAGGACGCATATGTTTATGTTCCGCACAGGTTTGGGAACCCGAAAAAACATGTTTTCCGGATCCGTATTTCTTGGCAGATAACCTAGTAAGCCCGAAAAGTCCAAATTTGAAACTGACTTCAAATTGGAAAAGTACGCATATATTTATGTTCCGCAAAGGTTTGGTACACGGAAAAAACATGTATATGCATACTTTTCTAATTTGAGGTCCTTTTGATATTTTGGGTTTTCAGGCTTACTTGGTTATCTGCCAAGAAATGCGGATCCGGAAAATACATGTTTTTTCCGTGTACGAAACCTTTGCGGAGCACAAATATATGCGTACTTTTCGAATTTGAAGTCAGCTTCACATTTTGGGTTTTCATGCTTACTTGGTTATCTGCCAAGAAATGCGGATCCGGAAAATACATGTTTTTTCCGTCTACCAAACCTTTGCGGAACATAAACATATGCGTACTTTTCAAATTTGAAGTCAGTTTTAGATTTGGACTTTTCGGCCTTACTTGGTTATCTGCCAAGAAATGCGGTTCCGGAAAATACATGTTTTTTCCGTCTACCAAACCTTTGCGGAATATAATGATATGTGTAATTTTCAATTTGAAGTCAGTTTCACATTTGGACATATGTTTATGTTCGCAAAGGTTTGGTACACCGAAAAAACATGTATTTTCCGGATCCGCATTTCTTGGCAGATAACCAAGTAAGCCCGAAAAGTCCAAATGTGAAACTGACTTCAAATTCGAAAAGGACGCATATGTTTATGTTCCGCACAGGTTTGGGAACCCGAAAAAACATGTTTTCCGGATCCGTATTTCTTGGCAGATAACCTAGTAAGCCCGAAAAGTCCAAATGTGAAACTGACTTCAAATTGGAAAAGTACGCATATATTTATGTTCCGCAAAGGTTTGGTACACGGAAAAAACATGTATATGCATACTTTTCTAATTTGAGGTCATTTTGATATTTTGGGTTTTCAGGCTTACTTGGTTATCTGCCAAGAAATGCGGATCCAAAAAACACATGTTTTTTCGGGTTTCCAAACCTTTGCGGAACACAAATATATGGGTACTTTTCGAATTTGAAGTCAGCTTCACATTTTGGGTTTTCAGGCTTACTTGGTTATCTGCCAAGAAATGCGGATCCGGAAAATACATGTTTTTTTTCCGTCTAACCAAACCTTTGGGAACATAAACATATGCGAACTTTTCAATTTTGAAGTTCAGTTTTTTTTAGATTTGGACTTTTCGGTACCTTACTTGGTTTATCTGCCAGAAATGCGGTTCCGGAAATACATGTTTTTTTCCTTCTAACAACCTTTGCGAATATAATGATATGTGTATTTTCAATTTGAAGTCCTTTCACATTTGGACATATGTTTTATGTTTTCCGCAAAGGTTTGGTACAATCGAAAATCAATATATTTTTTCCGGATTTTCATTTCTTGCAAATAAACCAGTAAGCCTGAAAAACCCAATGTTGAGCTGAACTTCCGCAAAGGTTTGTACTTCCCAAAAACATGTGTTTTCCGGATCCGCATTTTCTTGGCACATAACCAAGTAGAGTCCGAATGTCCAATCCGGATCCGCATTTCTTGGCAGATAACCAAGTAAGCCTGAAAACCCAAAATGTGAAGCTGACTTCAAATTCGAAAAGGACGCATATGTTTATGTTCCGCACAGGTTTGGGAACCCGAAAAAACATGTTTTCCGGATCCGTATTTCTTGGCAGATAACCAAGTAAGCCCGACAAGTCCAAATGTGAAACTGACTTCAAATTGGAAAAGTACGCATATATTTATGTTCCGCAAAGGTTTGGTACACGGAAAAAACATGTATATGCATACTTTTCTAATTTGAAGTCAGCTTCACATTTTGGGTTTTCATGCTTACTTGGTTATCTGCCAAGAAATGCGGATCCGGAAAATACATGTTTTTTCCGTCTACCAAACCTTTGCGAGCCATAAATTTGCGTAACTTTTCGAATTTTGAAGTCCAGCTTTCACATGTTTGGGTTTTCAGCTTACTTGGTATCTGCCAAGAAATGCGATCCGGAAATACAGTTTTTTTCCCGTCTACCAAACCTTGCGGATATAATGATATGTGTAATTTTCAATTTGAAGTCAGTTTCACTTTGGACATATGTTTACGTTCCGCAAAGGTTTGGTACACCGAAAATACATGTATTTTTCCGGATTCTCATTTCTTGGCAAATAACCAAGTAAGCCTGAAAACCCAAAATGTGAAGTTGACTTCCGCAAAGGTTTGGTACTCCGAAAAAACATGTATTTTCCGGATCCGCATTTCTTGGCACATAACCAAGTAAGTCCGAAATGTCCAAATCCGGATCCGCATTTCTTGGCAGATAATCATGTAAGCCTGAAAACCGAAAATGTGAAGCTGACTTCAAATTCGAAATGTACGCATATATTTCTGTTCCGCAAAGGTTTGAAAACGCGGAGAAACATGTGTTTCCCGGATCCGCATTTCTTGGCAGATAACCAAGTAAGCCTGAAAACCCAAAATGTGAAGCTGACTTCAAATTCGAAAAGTACGCATATATGTATGTTCCGCAACGGTTTGGTACTCCGAAAAAACATGTATTTTCCGGATCCGCATTTCTTGGCAGATAACCAAGTAAGCCTGAAAACCCAAAATGTGAAGCTGACTTC
Organism: Crotalus tigris; assembly: GCF_016545835.1. Taxonomy (NCBI): domain Eukaryota; kingdom Metazoa; phylum Chordata; class Lepidosauria; order Squamata; family Viperidae; genus Crotalus; species Crotalus tigris. The sequence continues at coordinate 4,200 of NW_024099568.1, forward strand.
AAATTCGAAATGTACGCATATATTTATGTTCCGCAAAGGTGTGGAAACGCGAAGAAACATTTGTTTTACGGATCCGCATTTCTTGGCAGCTAACCAAGTAAGCCCGAAAAGTCCAAATGTGAAACTGACTTCAAATTCGAAAAGTACGCATATATTTATGTTCCGCAAAGTTTTGGTACACCGAAAAAACATGTATTTTCCGGATCCGCATTTCTTGGCAAATGACCAAGTAAGTTTGAAAACCCAAAATGTCAAAATAACTTCAAATTCGAAAAGGACACATATGTTTATGTTCCGCACAGGTTTGGGAACACGAAAAAACATGTGTTTTCCGGATCCGAATTTCTTGGCAAATAACCAAGTAAGCCTGAAAACCCAAAATGTCAAAATGACCTCACATTCGAAAAGTATGCATATACATGTTTTTTCCGTGTACCAAACCGTTGCGGAACATAACCATATGTCCAAATGTGAAACTGACTTCAAATTCGAAAAGTACGCATATGTTTACGTTCCGCAAAGGTTTGGTACACCGAAAATACATGTATTTTTCCGGATTTTCATTTCTTGGCAAATAACCAAGTAAGCCTGAAAACCCAAAATGTGAAGCTGACTTCAAATTCGAAAAGTACGCATATCTTTATATTCCGCAAAAGTTTGGTACACGGAAAAAACATGTGTTTTCCGGATCCGCATTTCTTGGCAGATAACCAACTAAGCCTGAAAACCCAAAATGTGAAACTGACTTCAAATTCGAAAAGTACGCATATATTTATGTTCCGCAAAGTTTTGGTACACCGAAAAAACATGTATTTTCCGGATCCGCATTTCTTGGCACATGACCAAGTAAGTTTGAAAACCCAAAATGTCAAAATAACTTCAAATTCGAAAAAGGACAGTAACACTGTTTATGTTCCGCAACGGTTTTGGGAACCCGAAAAACATGTGTTTTCCGCTCCCGAATTTCTTGCAAATAACCAAACATGTAGATGCATACTTTTTCTATTTGGGTCATTTTGATCTTTTGGGTTTTCAGGCTTACTTGGTTACTGCCAAGAAATGCGGATCAAGGAAATACATGGTTTTTTTCCGTGTACAAACCTTTGCGGAGCCAATAAATATATGCGTTACTTTTCGAATTTGAAGTCCGCTTCACATTTTGGGTTTTCAGGCTTACTTGTTACTGCCCAAATGCAGATCCGGAAAATAACATGTTTTTTTCCGTCTACCAAAACCTTTGCTGAACATATAGATATCGTACTTTTCGAATTTGAAGTCATTTCACATTTGCACCATGCTTATGTTCCGCAAAGTTGGTAAATGGAAAAAACAATTTATATCATACTTTTCGAAGTTGAGGTCATTTTGACATTTTGGGTTTTAAGGCTTACTTGGTTATCTGCCAAGAAATGCGGATACGGAAAATACATGTTTTTTCGGTGTACCCAACATTTCCGGAACATAAACATATGCGTCCTTTTCGAATTTGAAGTCAGTTTCAGATTTGGACTTTTCGGGCTTACTTCGTTATATGCCAAGAAATGCGGATCCGGAAAATACATGTTCTTTCGGTGTACCAAACCTTTGCGGAACATAAATATATGCGTACTTTTCGAACATGAAGTCAGCTTCACATTTGGACTTTTCAGGCTAACTTGGTTATCTGCCAAGAAATGCGGATCCGGAAAATACATGTTCTTTCGGTGTACCAAACCTTTGCGGAACATAAACATATCCGTACTTTTCGAATTTGAAGTCAGCTTCACATTTTGTGTCTTCAGGCTTCCTTGGTTATCTGCCAAGAAATGCGGATCCGGAAAATACATGTTTTTTCGGTGTACCAAACCTTTGCGGAGCATAAAGATATGCGTACTTTTCGAATTTGAAGTCAGTTTCACATTTGGACATATGTTTATGTTCGCAAAGGTTTGGTACACCGAAAAAACATGGATTTACCGGATCCGCATTTCTTGGCAAATAACCAAGTAAGCTTGAAAACCCAAAATGTCCAAAAGACCTCAAATTCGAAAAGTTTGTATGTACATGTTTTTTCAGTGTACCAAACCTTTGCGGAACATAAATATATGCGTACTTTTCGAATTTGAAGTCAGCTTCAAATTTTGGGTTTTCAGGCTTACTTGGTTATCTGCCAAGAAATGCGGATCCGGGAAACACATGTTTCTTCGCGTTTTCCAACCTTTGCGGAACAGAAATATATGCGTACATTTCGAATTTAAAGTCAGCTTCACATTTTGGGTTTTCAGGCTTACTTGGTTATCTGCCAAGAAATGCGGATCCGGAAAATACATGTTTTTTCGGTGTACCAAACCTTTGCGGAACATAAACATAAGTCCAAATGTGAAACTGACTTCAAATTCGAAAAGTACACATGACGTCAGTTTCACATTTGGACATATGTTTATTTTCCGCAAAGGTTTGGTACACCGAAACATATATTTCCCAGATCCGCATTTCTTGGGAGATAAACTAGTAAGCCCGAAAAGTCCAAATGGAAAACTGACTTCAAATTCGAAAAGTACGCTTATGTTTACGTTCCGCAAAGGTTTGGTACACAGAAAAAACATGTATTTTCCGTATCCCCATTCCTTGGCAGATAACCAAGTAAGCCTGAAAACCCAAAATGTGCTGACTTCAAATTCGAAAAGTACCCATATATTTATGTTCCGCAAAGGTTTGGTACACCGAAACAACATGTATTTCCCGGATCCGCTTTTATTGGGAGATAACATAGTAAACCCGAAAACACAAAATGTGAAGCTGACTTCAAATTCGAAAAGTACGCATATATTTATGTTCTGCAAAAGTTTGGAAACCTGAAAAAACATGTGTTTTCCGGATCAGCATTTCTTGGCAGATAACCAACTAAGCCCGAAAAGTCCAAATGTGAAACTGACTTCGAATTCGAAAAGTACGCATATATTTATGTTCCGCAAAGGTTTGGAAACCCGAAAAAACATGTTTTCCGGATCCGCATTACTTGGCAAATAACAAAGTAAGCCTGAAAACCCAAAATGTGCTGACTTCAAATTCGAAAAGTACCCATATATTTATGTTCCGCAAAGGTTTGGTGTACCGAAACAACATGTATTTCCCGGATCCGCTTTTATTGGGAGATAACCTAGTAAACCCGAAAAGTCCAAATGTAAAACTGACTTCAAATTTTGGGTTTTCAGGCTTGCATGGGTATGTGCCAAGAAATGCGGATCCGGGAAATACATGTTTTTTCGGTGTACCAAACCTTTGCGGAACATAAACATATGCGTACTTTTCGAATTTGAAGTCAGTTTCACATTTGGACTTTTCTGCCAAGAAATGCGGATCCGGAAAACACGTTTCTTCGCGTTTCCAAACCTTTGCGCAAAAGAAATATATGCGTACATTTCGAATTTGAAGTCAGCTTCACATTTTGGGTTTTCAGGCTTACTTGGTTATCTGCCAAGAAATGCGGATCCGGATTTGGACATTTCGGGCTTAACTTGGTTATGTGCCAAGAAATGCAGATCCGAAAAATACATGTTTTTTCCGAGTACCAAACTGTTGTGGATCATAAACATATGCGTACTTTTCGAATTTGAGGTCATTTTGACATTTTGGTTTTTCAGGCTTACTTGGTTATTTGCCAAGAAATGCGGATACGGAAAATACATGATTTTTCTGTGTACCAAACCTTTGTGGAACATAACCATATGCGTACTTTTCGAAGTTGAGGTCATTTTGACATTTTGGGTTTTCAGGCTTAGTTGGTTATTTGCCAAGAAATGCGGATACTGAAAATACATGTTTTTTCGGTGTACCAAACCTTTGCGGAACATAAACATATGTCCAAATGTGAAACTGACTTCAAATTCGAAAAGTACGCATGACGTCAGTTTCACATTTGGACATATGTTTATGTTCCGCAAAGGTTTGGTACACCGAAACATGTATATTCCGGATCAGCATTTCTTGGCAGATAACCAAGAAAGCCCGAAAACACAAAATGTGAAGCTGACTTCAAATTCGAAAAGTACGCATATATTTATGTTCTGCAAAAGTTTGGAAACCCGAAAAAACATGTGTTTTCAGTATCCGCATTTCTTGGCAGATAACCAAGTAAGTCTGAAAACCCAAAATGTCAAAATGACCTCAAATTCGAAAAGTACGTATCTGTTTATGTTCCGCAACGGTTTGGTACACCGAAAAAACATGTGTTTTCCGGATCCGCATTACATGGCAAATAACAAAGTAAGCCTGAAAACCCAAAATGTGCTAACTTCAAATTCGAAAAGTACCCATATATTTATGTTCCGCAAAGGTTTGGTACACCGAAACAACATGTATTTCCCGGATCCGCATTTATTGGGAGATAACCTAGTAAACCCGAAACGTCCAAACGTAAAACTGACTTCAATTTTTGGGTTTTCAGGCTTGCTTGGTTATGTGCCAAGAAATGCGGATACGGAAAATACATATTTTTCTGTGTACCAAACCTTTGCGGAACATAAACATAGGCGTACTTTTCGAATTTGAGGTCATTTTGACATTTTGGGTTTTCAGGCTTACTTGGTTATCTACCAAGAAATGCGGATACGGAAAATACATATTTTTCTGTGTACCAAACCTTTGCGGAACATAAACATAGGCGTACTTTTCGAATTTGAGGTCATTTTGACAATTTGGGTTTTCAGGCTTACTTGGTTATCTGCCAAGAAATGCGTATCCGTAAAACACATGTTTCTTCGCGTTTCCAAACCTGTGCGGAACAGAAATATATGCGTACATTTCGAATTTGATGTCAACTTCACATTTTGGGTTTTCAGGCTTACTTGGTTATCTGCCAAGAAATGCAGATCCGGAAAATACATGTTTTTCCGGTGTACCAAACCGTTGCGGATCAGAAACATATGCGAACTTTTCGAATTTGAGGTCATTTTGACATTTTGGGTTTTCAGGCTTACTTGGTTATCTGCCAAGAAATGCGGATACGGAAAATACATGTTTTTTCTGTGTACCAAACCTTTGCGGATCATAAACATATGCGTACTTTTCGAATTTGAAGTCAGTTTCACATTTGGACTTTTCTGCCAAGAAATGCGGATCCGGAAAACACGTTTCTCCGCGTTTCCAAACCTTTGCGGAACAGAAAGATATGCGTACATTTCGAATTTGAAGTCAGCTTCACATTTTGGGTTTTCAGGCTTACTTGGTTATCTGCCAAGAAATGCGGATCCGGATTTGGACATTTCGGGCTTACTTGGTTATGTGCCAAGAAATGCGGATCCTGAAAATACATGTTTTTTCGGAGTACCAAACCTTTGCGGAAGTCAGCTTCACATTTTGGGTTTTCAGGCTTACTTGGTTATCTGCCAAGAAATGGCCGATCCGAAATACATTGTTTTTCTGTGTAACCAAAACGTTGCGGAACATAAACATATGCCGTACTTTTCGAATTTGAGGTCATTTTGACATTTTGGGTTTTCAGGCTTACTTGGTTATCTGCCAAGAAATGCAGATCCGGAAAATACATGTTTTTAAGGAGTACCAAACCGTTGCGGATCATAAACATATGCGTACTTTTCGAATTTGAGGTCATTCTGACATTTTGGTTTTTCAGGCTTACTTGGTTATTTGCCAAGAAATGCGGATACTGAAAATACATGTTTTTTCGGTGTACCAAACCTTTGCGGAACAGAAACATATGTCCAAATGTGAAACTGACTTCAAATTCGAAAAGTACGCATGACGTCAGTTTCACAGTTGGACATTGTTGTAATTTTGCCGCAAAGTGTTGTCACGAAAACATGTTATTCCGGATCCGCATTTCTTGGCAGATAACCAAGTAAGCCTGAACACCCAAAATGTCAAAATGACCTCAAATTCGAAAAGTACGCATACATTTATGTTCCGCAAAGGTTTGGAAACCCGAAAAAACATGTATTTTCCGGATCTGCATTTCTTGGCAAATAACCAAGTAAGCCTGAAAACCCAAAATGTCAAAATGACCTCAAATTCGAAAAGTCCGCATATGTTTATGTTCCGCAAAGGTTTGGTACACGGAAAAAAATTGTATTTTCCGGATCCGCATTTCTTGGCAGATAACCAAGTAAGCCTGAACACCCAAAATGTCAAAATGACCTCAAATTCGAAAAGTACGCATACATTTATGTTCCGCAAAGGTTGGTACACCGAAACACTGTTTTCCCGATCCTCATTTATTGAGGGAGATAACCTAGTAACCCGAAAAACCGTCCAAACGTAAAACTGACTTCAAATTTTGGGTTTTCAGGCTTGCTTGGTTGTGCCAAGAAATGCGGATCCGGAAAACACATTTTTTTTCGGTGTACCAAACCTTTGCGGAACATAAACATATGCGAACTTTTCAAATTTGAAGTCAGCTTCACATTTTGGGTTTTCATGCTTACTTGGTTATCTGCCAAGAAATGCGGATCCGGAAAATACATGTTTTTTCCGTCTACCAAACCTTTGCGGAACATAAACATATGCGAACTTTTCAAATTTGAAGTCAGTTTTAGATTTGGACTTTTCGGCCTTACTTGGTTATCTGCCAAGAAATGCGGTTCCGGAAAATACATGTTTTTTCCTTCTACCAAACCTTTGCGGAATAGAATGATATGCGTAATTTTCAAATTTGAAGTCTTTCACATTTGACATATGTTTACGTTCCGCAAAGGTTTGGTACACCGAAAATACATGTATTTTTCCGGATTCTCATTTCTTGGCAAATAACCAAGTAAGCCTGAAAACCCAAAATGTGAAGTTGACTTCCGCAAAGGTTTGGTACTCCGAAAAAACATGTATTTTCCGGATCCGCATTTCTTGGCACATAACCAAGTAAGTCCGAAATGTCCAAATCCGGATCCGCATTTCTTGGCAGATAATCATGTAAGCCTGAAAACCGAAAATGTGAAGCTGACTTCAAATTCGAAATGTACGCATATATTTCTGTTCCGCAAAGGTTTGAAAACGCGGAGAAACATGTGTTTCCCGGATCCGCATTTCTTGGCAGATAACCAAGTAAGCCCGAAAACTCCAAATCTGAAACTGACTTCAAATTCGAAAAGTACGCATATATTTCTGTTCCGCAAAGGTTTGAAAACGCGGAGAAACATGTGTTTCCCGGATTTTCATTTCTTGGCAAATAACCAAGTAAGCCTGAAAACCCAAAATGTGAAGCTGACTTCAAATTCGAAAAGTACGCATATCTTTATATTCCGCAAAAGTTTGGTACACGGAAAAAACATGTGTTTTCCGGATCCGCATTTCTTGGCAGATAACCAACTAAGCCTGAAAACCCAAAATGTGAAACTGACTTCAAATTCGAAAAGTACGCATATATTTATGTTCCGCAAAGTTTTGGTACACCGAAAAAACATGTCTTTTCCGGATCCGCATTTCTTGGCAAATGACCAAGTAAGTTTGAAAACCCAAAATGTCAAAATAACTTCAAATTCGAAAAGGACACATATGTTTATGTTCCGCACAGGTTTGGGAACCCGAAAAAACATGTGTTTTCCGGATCCGAATTTCTTGGCAAATAACCAAGTAAGCCTGAAAACCCAAAATGTCAAAATGACCTCACATTCGAAAAGTATGCATATACATGTTTTTTCCGTGTACCAAACCGTTGCGGAACATAACCATATGTCCAAATGTGAAACTGACTTCAAATTCGAAAAGTACGCATATGTTTACGTTCCGCAAAGGTTTGGTACACCGAAAATACATGTATATGCGTACTTTTTCGAATTTGAATACATGTTTTTTTCCGTCTACCAAACCTTTGCGGAACATAAAGATATGCGTACTTTTCGAATTTAAGTCAGTTTTCACATTTGAACATATGTTTTATGTTCCGACAGGTTTTGGGTACAACCGAATTCAAACATGTGTTTTCCGATCCCGCTTTCTTGTCAGATACCGCTAAGCTGAAACCCAAAATGTGAAACTGACTTCAAATTCGAAAAGTACGCATTATCTTATGTTCCGCAAAGTTTTGTGTACACCGAAAAAACAGTGTATTTTCCGGATCCGCATTTCTTGGCAAATGACCAAGTAAGTTTGAAAAACCAAAATGTCAAAATAACTTCAATTCGAAAAGGGACACATAATGTTTATTTTCCGCACAGTTTGGGAACCCGAAAAAACATGTTTTTCCGGATCCGAATTTCTTGTCAAATAACCAAGTAAGCCTGAAAACCCAAAATGTCAAAATGACCTCACATTCGAAAAGTATGCATATACATGTTTTTTCCGTGTACCAAACCGTTGCGGAACATAACCATATGTCCAAATGTGAAACTGACTTCAAATTCGAAAAGTACGCATATGTTTACGTTCCGCAAAGGTTTGGTACACCGAAAATACATGTATTTTTCCGGATTTTCATTTCTTGGCAAATAACCAAGTAAGCCTGAAAACCCAAAATGTGAAGCTGACTTCAAATTCGAAAAGTACGCATATCTTTATATTCCGCAAAAGTTTGGTACACGGAAAAAACGTGTTTTCCGGATCCGCATTTCTTGGCAGATAACCAAGTAAGCCTGAAAACTCAAAATGTGAAGCTGACTTCAAATTCGAAAAGTACGCATATATTTATGTTCCGCAAAGGTTTGGAAACCCGAAAAAACATGTGTTTTCCGGATCCGCATTTCTTGGCAGATAACCAAGTAAGCCCGAAAAGTCCAAATGTGAAACTTTCAAATTCGAAAAGGACGCATATGTTTATGTTCCGCACAGGTTTGGGAACCCGAAAAAACATGTTTTCCGGATCCGTATTTCTTGGCAGATAACCAAGTAAACCCGAAAAGTCCAAATGTGAAACTGACTTCAAATTGGAAAAGTACGCATATATTTATGTTCCGCAAAGGTTTGGTACACGGAAAAAACATGTATATGCATACTTTTCTAATTTGAGGTCATTTTGATATTTTGGGTTTTCAGGCTTACTTGGTTATCTGCCAAGAAATGCGGATCCAAAAAACACATGTTTTTTCGGGTTTCCAAACCTTTGCGGAACACAAATATATGGGTACTTTTCGAATTTGAAGTCAGCTTCACATTTTGGGTTTTCAGGCTTACTTGGTTATCTGCCAAGAAATGCAGATCCGGAAAATACATGTTTTTTCCGTCTACCAAACCTTTGCGGAACATATAGATATGCGTACTTTTCGAATTTGAAGTCAGTTTCACATTTGCACATGTTTATGTTCCGCAAAGGTTTGGTAAATGGAAAAAACATTTATATGCATACTTTTCGAATTTGAGGTCATTTTGACATTTTGGGTTTTAAGGCTTACTTGGTTATCTGCCAAGAAATGCGGATACGGAAAATACATGTGTTTTCGGTGTACCCAACATTTCCGGAACATAAACATATGCGTACTTTTCGAATTTGAAGTCAGTTTCAGATTTGGACTTTTCGGGCTTACTTCGTTATATGCCAAGAAATGCGGATCCGGAAAATACATGTTCTTTCGGTGTACCAAACCTTTGCGGAACATAAATATATGCGTACTTTTCGAACATGAAGTCAGCTTCACATTTGGACTTTTCAGGCTAACTTGGTTATCTGCCAAGAAATGCAGATCCGGAAAATACATGTTCTTTCGGTGTACCAAACCTTTGCGGAACATAAACATATCCGTACTTTTCGAATTTGAAGTCAGCTTCACATTTTGGGTCTTCAGGCTTCCTTGGTTATCTGCCAAGAAATGCGGATCCGGAAAATACATGTTTTTTCGGTGTACCAAACCTTTGCGGAGCATAAAGATATGCGTACTTTTCGAATTTGAAGTCAGTTTCACATTTGGACATATGTTTATGTTCGCAAAGGTTTGGTACACCGAAAAAACATGGATTTACCGGATCCGCATTTCTTGGCAAATAACCAAGTAAGCTTGAAAACCCAAAATGTCCAAAAGACCTCAAATTCGAAAAGTTTGTATGTACATGTTTTTTCAGTGTACCAAACCTTTGCGGAACATAAATATATGCGTACTTTTCGAATTTGAAGTCAGCTTCAAATTTTGGGTTTTCAGGCTTACTTGGTTATCTGCCAAGAAATGCGGATCCGGGAAACACATGTTTCTTCGCGTTTTCCAACCTTTGCGGAACAGAAATATATGCGTACATTTCGAATTTAAAGTCAGCTTCACATTTTGGGTTTTCAGGCTTACTTGGTTATCTGCCAAGAAATGCGGATCCGGAAAATACATGTTTTTTCGGTGTACCAAACCTTTGCGGAACATAAACATAAGTCCAAATGTGAAACTGACTTCAAATTCGAAAAGTACACATGACGTCAGTTTCACATTTGGACATATGTTTATTTTCCGCAAAGGTTTGGTACACCGAAACATATATTTCCCGGATCCGCATTTCTTGGGAGATAAACTAGTAAGCCCGAAAAGTCCAAATGGAAAACTGACTTCAAATTCGAAAAGTACGCTTATGTTTACGTTCCGCAAAGGTTTGGTACACAGAAAAAACTTGTATTTTCCGTATCCCCATTCCTTGGCAGATAACCAAGTAAGCCTGAAAACCCAAAATGTGCTGACTTCAAATTCGAAAAGTACCCATATATTTATGTTCCGCAAAGGTTTGGTACACCGAAACAACATGTATTTCCCGGATCCGCTTTTATTGGGAGATAACCTAGTAAACCCGAAAACACAAAATGTGAAGCTGACTTCAAATTCGAAAAGTACGCATATATTTATGTTCTGCAAAAGTTTGGAAACCTGAAAAAACATGTGTTTTCCGGATCAGCATTTCTTGGCAGATAACCAACTAAGCCCGAAAAGTCCAAATGTGAAACTGACTTCGAATTCGAAAAGTACGCATATATTTATGTTCCGCAAAGGTTTGGTGTACCGAAACAACATGTATTTCCCGGATCCGCTTTTATTGGGAGATAACCTAGTAAACCCGAAAAGTCCAAATGTAAAACTGACTTCAAATTTTGGGTTTTCAGGCTTGCATGGTTATGTGCCAAGAAATGCGGATCCGGGAAATACATGTTTTTTCGGTGTACCAAACCTTTGCGGAACATAAACATATGCGTACTTTTCGAATTTGAAGTCAGTTTCACATTTGGACTTTTCTGCCAAGAAATGCGGATCCGGAAAAGACGTTTCTTCGCGTTTCCAAACCTTTGCGCAAAAGAAATATATGCGTACATTTCGAATTTGAAGTCAGCTTCACATTTTGGGTTTTCAGGCTTACTTGGTTATCTGCCAAGAAATGCGGATCCGGATTTGGACATTTCGGGCTTAACTTGGTTATGTGCCAAGAAATGCAGATCCGAAAAATACATGTTTTTTCCGAGTACCAAACCGTTGTGGATCATAAACATATGCCTACTTTTCGAATTTGAGGTCATTTTGACATTTTGGTTTTTCAGGCTTACTTGGTTATTTGCCAAGAAATGCGGATACGGAAAATACATGTTTTTTCTGTGTACCAAACCTTTGTGGAACATAACCATATGCGTACTTTTCGAAGTTGAGGTCATTTTGACATTTTGGGTTTTCAGGCTTAGTTGGTTATTTGCCAAGAAATGCGGATACTGAAAATACATGTTTTTTCGGTGTACCAAACCTTTGCGGAACATAAACATATGTCCAAATGTGAAACTGACTTCAAATTCGAAAAGTACGCATGACGTCAGTTTCACATTTGGACATATGTTTATGTTCCGCAAAGGTTTGGTACACCGAAACATGTATATTCCGGATCCGCATTTCTTGGCAGATAACCAAGAAAGCCCGAAAACACAAAATGTGAAGCTGACTTCAAATTCGAAAAGTACGCATATATTTATGTTTTCAGTATCCGCATTTCTTGGCAGATAACCAAGTAAGTCTGAAAACCCAAAATGTCAAAATGACCTCAAATTCGAAAAGTACGTATCTGTTTATGTTCCGCAACGGTTTGGTACACCGAAAAAACATGTGTTTTCCGGATCCGCATTACTTGGCAAATAACAAAGTAAGCCTGAAAACCCAAAATGTGCTGACTTCAAATTCGAAAAGTACCCATATATTTATGTTCCGCAAAGGTTTGGTACACCGAAACAACATGTATTTCCCGGATCCGCATTTATTGGGAGATAACCTAGTAAACCCGAAACGTCCAAACGTAAAACTGACTTCAAATTTTGGGTTTTCAGGCTTGCTTGGTTATGTGCCAAGAAATGCGGATACGGAAAATACATATTTTTCTGTGTACCAAACCTTTGCGGAACATAAACATAGGCGTACTTTTCGAATTTGCGGTCATTTTGACATTTTGGGTTTTCAGGCTTACTTGGTTATCTACCAAGAAATGCGGATACGGAAAATACATATTTTTCTGTGTACCAAACCTTTGCGGAACATAAACATAGGCGTACTTTTCGAATTTGAGGTCATTTTGACATTTTGGGTTTTCAGGCTTACTTGGTTATCTGCCAAGAAATGCGTATCCGTAAAACACATGTTTCTTCGCGTTTCCAAACCTTTGCGGAACAGAAATATATGCGTACATTTCGAATTTGATGTCAACTTCACATTTTGGGTTTTCAGGCTTACTTGGTTATCTGCCAAGAAATGCAGATCCGGAAAATACATGTTTTTCCGGTGTACCAAACCGTTGCGGATCATAAACATATGCGAACTTTTCGAATTTGAGGTCATTTTGACATTTTGGGTTTTCAGGCTTACTTGGTTATCTGCCAAGAAATGCGGATACGGAAAATACATGTTTTTTCTGTGTACCAAACCTTTGCGGAACATAAACATATGCGTACTTTTCGAATTTGAAGTCAGTTTCACATTTGGACTTTTCTGCCAAGAAATGCGGATCCGGAAAACACGTTTCTCCGCGTTTCCAAACCTTTGCGGAACAGAAATATATGCGTACATTTCGAATTTGAAGTCAGCTTCACATTTTGGGTTTTCAGGCTTACTTGGTTATCTGCCAAGAAATGCGGATCCGGATTTGGACATTTCGGGCTTACTTGGTTATGTGCCAAGAAATGCGGATCCGGAAAATACATGTTTTTTCGGAGTACCAAACCTTTGCGGAAGTCAGCTTCACATTTTGGGTTTTCAGGCTTACTTGGTTATCTGCCAAGAAATGCAGATCCGGAAAATACATGTTTTTTCTGTGTACCAAACGTTTGCGGAACATAAACATATGCGTACTTTTCGAATTTGAGGTCATTTTGACATTTTGGGTTTTCAGGCTTACTTGGTTATCTGCCAAGAAATGCAGATCCGGAAAATACATGTTTTTAAGGAGTACCAAACCATTGCGGATCATAAACATATGCGTACTTTTCGAATTTGAGGTCATTCTGACATTTTGGTTTTTCAGGCTTACTTGGTTATTTGCCAAGAAATGCGGATACTGAAAATACATGTTTTTTCGGTGTACCAAACCTTTGCGGAACAGAAACATATGTCCAAATGTGAAACTGACTTCAAATTCGAAAAGTACGCATGACGTCAGTTTCACATTTGGACATGTTTATGTTCCGCAAAGGTTTGATACACCGAAACATGTATATTCCGGATCCGCATTTCTTGGCAGATAACCAAGAAAGCCGGAAAAAACAAAATGTGAAGCTGACTTCAAATTCGAAAAGTACGCATATATTTATGTTCCGCAAAGGTTTGGAAACCCGAAAAAACATGTTTTCAGTATCCGCATTTCTTGGCAAATAACCAAGTAAGTCTGAAAACCCAAAATGTCAAAATGACTTCAAATTCGAAAAGTACGTATCTGTTTATGTTCCGCAAAGGTTTGGTACACCGAAAAAAAATGTGTTTTCCGGATCCGCATTACTTGGCAAATAACAAAGTAAGCCTGAAAACCCAAAATGTGCTGACTTCAAATTCGAAAAGTACCCATATATTTATGTTCCGCAAAGGTTTGGTACACCGAAACAACATGTATTTCCCGGATCCGCATTTATTGGGAGATAACCTAGTAAACCCGAAACGTCCAAACGTAAAACTGACTTCAAATTTTGGGTTTTCAGGCTTGCTTGGTTGTGCCAAGAAATGCGGATCCGGAAAACACATTTTTTTTCGGTGTACCAAACCTTTGCGGAACATAAACATATGCGTACTTTTCGAATTTGAAGTCAGTTTCACATTTGGACTTTTCTGCCAAGAAATGCGGATCCGGAAAACACGTTTCTTCGCGTTTCCAAACCTTTGCGCAAAAGAAATATATGCGTACATTTCGAATTTGAAGTCAGCTTCACATTTTGGGTTTTCAGGCTTACTTGGTTATCTGCCAAGAAATGCGGATCCGGATTTGGACATTTCGGGCTTAACTTGGTTATGTGCCAAGAAATGCAGATCCGAAAAATACATGTTTTTTCCGAGTACCAAACTGTTGTGGATCATAAACATATGCGTACTTTTCGAATTTGAGGTCATTTTGGCATTTTGGTTTTTCAGGCTTACTTGGTTATTTGCCAAGAAATGCGGATACGGAAAATACATGTTTTTTCTGTGTACCAAACCTTTGTGGAACATAACCATATGCGTACTTTTCGAAGTTGAGGTCATTTTGACATTTTGGGTTTTCAGGCTTAGTTGGTTATTTGCCAAGAAATGCGGATACTGAAAATACATGTTTTTTCGGTGTACCAAACCTTTGCGGAACATAAACATATGTCCAAATGTGAAACTGACTTCAAATTCGAAAAGTACGCATGACGTCAGTTTCACATTTGGACATATGTTTATGTTCCGCAAAGGTTTGGTACACCGAAACATGTATATTCCGGATCCGCATTTCTTGGCAGATAACCAAGAAAGCCCGAAAACACAAAATGTGAAGCTGACTTCAAATTCGAAAAGTACGCATATATTTATGTTCTGCAAAAGTTTGGAAACCCGAAAAAACATGTGTTTTCCGGATCCGCATTACATGGCAAATAACAAAGTAAGCCTGAAAACCCAAAATGTGCTAACTTCAAATTCGAAAAGTACCCATATATTTATGTTCCGCAAAGGTTTGGTACACCGAAACAACATGTATTTCCCGGATCCGCATTTATTGGGAGATAACCTAGTAAACCCGAAACGTCCAAACGTAAAACTGACTTCAAATTTTGGGTTTTCAGGCTTGCTTGGTTATGTGCCAAGAAATGCGGATACGGAAAATACATATTTTTCTGTGTACCAAACCTTTGCGGAACATAAACATAGGCGTACTTTTCGAATTTGAGGTCATTTTGACATTTTGGGTTTTCAGGCTTACTTGGTTATCTACCAAGAAATGCGGATACGGAAAATACATATTTTTCTGTGTACCAAACCTTTGCGGAACATAAACATAGGCGTACTTTTCGAATTTGAGGTCATTTTGACAATTTGGGTTTTCAGGCTTACTTGGTTATCTGCCAAGAAATGCGTATCCGTAAAACACATGTTTCTTCGCGTTTCCAAACCTTTGCGGAACAGAAATATATGCGTACATTTCGAATTTGATGTCAGCTTCACATGTTGGGTTTTCAGGCTTACTTGGTTATCTGCCAAGAAATGCAGATCCGGAAAATACATGTTTTTCCGGTGTACCAAACCGTTGCGGATCATAAACATATGCGAACTTTTCGAATTTGAGGTCATTTTGACATTTTGGGTTTTCAGGCTTACTTGGTTATCTGCCAAGAAATGCGGATACGGAAAATACATGTTTTTTCTGTGTACCAAACCTTTGCGGAACATAAACATATGCGTACTTTTCGAATTTGAAGTCAGTTTCACATTTGGACTTTTCTGCCAAGAAATGCGGATCCGGAAAACACGTTTCTCCGCGTTTCCAAACCTTTGCGGAACAGAAATATATGCGTACATTTCGAATTTGAAGTCAGCTTCACATTTTGGGTTTTCAGGCTTACTTGGTTATCTGCCAAGAAATGCGGATCCGGATTTGGACATTTCGGGCTTACTTGGTTATGTGCCAAGAAATGCGGATCCGGAAAATACATGTTTTTTCGGAGTACCAAACGTTTGCGGAAGTCAGCTTCACATTTTGGGTTTTCAGGCTTACTTGGTTATCTGCCAAGAAATGCAGATCCGGAAAATACATGTTTTTTCTGTGTACCAAACGTTTGCGGAACATAAACATATGCGTACTTTTCGAATTTGAGGTCATTTTGACATTTTGGGTTTTCAGGCTTAGTTGGTTATTTGCCAAGAAATGCAGATCCGGAAAATACATGTTTTTTCGGGTACCAAACCTTTGCGGAACATAAACATATGTCCAAATGTGAAACTGACTTCAAATTCGAAAAGTACGCATGACGTCAGTTTCACATTTGGACATATGTTTATGTTCCGCAAAGGTTTGGTACACCGAAACATGTATATTCCGGATCCGCATTTCTTGGCAGATAACCAAGAAAGCCCGAAAACCCAAAATGTGCTGACTTCAAGTTCGAAAAGTACGCATATATTTATGTTCTGCAAAAGTTTGGAAACCCGAAAAAACATGTGTTTTCAGTATCCGCATTTCTTGGCAGATAACCAAGTAAGTCTGAAAACCCAAAATGTCAAAATGACCTCAAATTCGAAAAGTACGTATCTGTTTATGTTCCGCAACGGTTTGGTACACCGAAAAAACATGTGTTTTCCGGATCCGCATTACATGGCAAATAACAAAGTAAGCCTGAAAACCCAAAATGTGCTAACTTCAAATTCGAAAAGTACCCATATATTTATGTTCCGCAAAGGTTTGGTACACCGAAACAACATGTATTTCCCGGATCCGCATTTATTGGGAGATAACCTAGTAAACCCGAAACGTCCAAACGTAAAACTGACTTCAAATTTTGGGTTTTCAGGCTTGCTTGGTTATGTGCCAAGAAATGCGGATACGGAAAACACATTTTTTTTCGGTGTACCAAACCTTTGCGGAACATAAACATAGGCGTACT
>NW_024099569.1:0-12034 GCF_016545835.1 Crotalus tigris
CGTTTTGGTTTCCGGGGAAGGAAATTCCTGTTGCTGGAGGGATTTTTATGTTCCGGAGGTGAAATTTTTTTTTTGACCCAAATGTAAAAACGGACATCAGAATTAGATTTGGGGTTAAATTTCATGCTTAAAATGGAGCGTTATGTAGTTTTTAAAAATTGAGCCGTTTTGGTTTCCGGGGAAGGAAATTCCTGTTGCCGGGGTCAGGGATTTTTATGCTCTGGAGGTGAAATTTTTTTTTGACCCAAATGTAAAAACAGACATCAAAATTGGATTTAGGGTTAAATTTCATGCTTAAAAATGGTGCTTTATGCAGTTTTTAAAAATTGAATCGTTTTGGTGACTGGGGAAGGAAATTCCTGATGCCGGGGTCAGGGATTTTTGTGCTCTGGAGGTGAAAAAATTTTTTTGACCGAAATGTAAAAACGGACATCAGAATTGGATTCGGAGTTAAATTTCATGCTTAAAAGTGGTACTTTATGTAGTTTTTAAAATTGAGCCGTTTTGGTGTTCGGGGAAGGACATTCCTGATGCCAAGGTCAGGGATTTTTGTGCTCTGGAGGTGAAAATTTTTTTTGACCCTAATGTAAAAACGGACATCAGAATTGGATTCGGGGTTAAATTTCATGCTTAAAAATTGTGCTTTATGTAGTTTTAAAAAATTGAGCCGTTTTGGTTTCCGGGGAAGGAAATTCCTGTTGCAGGTGGGATTTTTATGTTCCGGAGGTGAAATTTTTTTTGACCCAAATGTAAAAACGGACATCAGAATTGGATTCAGGGTTAAATTTCGTGCTTAAAAATGGTGCTTTATGCAGTTTTTAAAAATTGAGCCGTTTTGGTGACTGGGGAAGGGAATTCATGACACCTGGGTCAGGGATTTTTGTGCTCCGGAGGTGAAATTTTTTTTGACCCAAATGTAAAAACGGACATCAGAATTGGATTCAGGGTTAAATTTCATGCTAAAAAATGGTGCTTTATTCAGCTTTTAAAAATTGAACCGTTTTGGTGACTGGGGAAGGAAATTCCTGATGCCGTGGTTAGGGATTTTTGGGCTATGGAGGTGAAAATTTTTTTTTGTCCCAAATGTAAAACGGACTCAGAATTGGGTTCGGGGTTAAATTTCATTCCTTAAAATGGTGCTTTATTCAGCTTTTAAAAATTGAACCGTTTTGGTGACTGGGGAAAGAAATTCCTGATGCCGTGGTTAGGGATTTTTGGGCTATGGAGGTGAAAATTTTTTTTTGACCGAAATGTAAAAACGGACATCAAAATTGGATTCGGAGTTAAATTTCATGCTGAAAAATGGTGCTTTATGTAGTTTTTAGAAATTGAGCCGTTTTGATGACTGGGGAAGGAAATTCCTGATGCTGGGGTCACGGATTTTTGTGCTCCGGAGGTGAAAATTTTTTTTTGACCCAAATGTAAAAACGGACATCAGAATTGGATTTGGGTTAAATTTCATGCTTTAAAATGTTGCTTTATGTAGTTTTTTTAAAAAATTGAGCCGTTTTTGGTGTCCGGGGAAGGCATTCCTGATGCCTTGGGGGTCAGGGATTTTTGTGCTCTGGAGGTGAAATTTTTTTTGACCCAAATGTAAAAACGGACATCAGAATTGGATTCAGGGTTAAATTTCATGCTTAAAAATGGTGCTTTATGCAGTTTTTAAAAATTGAGCCGTTTTGGTGTACGGGGAAGGAAATTCCTGATGCCGCCTGGGGTCAGGGATTTTTTTGCTCCGGAGGTGAAATTTTTTTTGACCCAAACGTAAAAACGGACATCAGAATTGGCTTCAGGGTTAAATTTCATGCTAAAAAATGGTGCTTTATTCAGCTTTTAAAAATTGAACCGTTTTGGTGACTGGGGAAGGAAATTCCTGATGCCGTGGTTAGGGATTTTTGGGCTATGGAGGTGAAAATTTTTTTTGACCCAAATGTAAAAACGGACATCAGAATTGGATTCGGGGTTAAATTTCATTCTTAAAAATGGTGCTTTATGTAGTTTTTAAAAATTGAGCCGTTTTGGTGACTGGGGAAGGAAATTCCTGATGCCGGGGATAGGGATTTTTGGGCTATGGAGGTGAAAATTTTTTTTTGACCGAAATGTAAAAACGGACATCAAAATTGGATTCGGAGTTAAATTTCATGCTGAAAAATGGTGCTTTATGTAGTTTTTATAAATTGAGCCGTTTTGATGACTGGGGAAGGAAATTCCTGATGCTGGGGTCACAGATTTTTGTGCTCCGGAGGTGAAATTTTTTTTTTGACCCAAATGTAAAAACGGACATCAGAATTGGATTCGGGGTTAAATTTCATGCTTAAAAATGTTGCTTTATGTAGTTTTTAAAAATTGAGCCATTTTGGTGTCCGGGGAAGGAAATTCCTGATGCTTGGGTCAGGGATTTTTGTGCTCTGGAGGTGAAATTTTTTTTGACCCAAATGTAAAAACAGACATCAGAATTGGATTCGTTGTTAAATTTCATGCTTAAAAATGGAGCTTTATGTAGTTTTTAAAAATTGAGCCGTTTTGGTGTCCGGGGAAGGAAATTCCTGATGCTGGTGTCAGGGATTTTTGTGCTCCGGAGGTGAAATTTTTTTTGACCCAAATGTAAAAACGGACATCAGAATTGGATTCAGGGTTAAATTTCATGCTAAAAAAATGGTGCTTTATGTAGTTTTTAAAAATTGAGCCGTTTTGGTGTCCGGGGAAGGAAATTCCTGATGCTGAGGTCAGTGATTTTGTGCTCCGGAGGTGAAAATTTTTTTTTGACCCAAATGTAAAAACGACATCAGAATTGGAATTTCAGGGTTAAATTTCATGCTTAAAATGGTTGCTTTAGGCAGTTTTTGAAAATTGAGCCGTGTTGGGTGTCCCGGGCAAGGAAATTCCTGAATGCTGGGGTCAGGGATTTTTGTGCTCCGGAGGTGAAATTTTTTGTTTGACGCCAAATGTAAAAACGGACTCAGAATTGGATTCAGGGTTAATTTCATTCTTACAAATGGTGCGTTATGTAGTTTTTAAAAATTGAGAGAGGCCCGTTTTGGTGACTGGGGAAGGAATTCCTGATGCCGGGGTTAGGGATTTTTGGGCTATGGAGGTGACAATTTTTTTTTGACCGAAATGTAAAAACGGACATCAAAATTGGATTCGGAGTTAAATTTCATGCTGAAAAATGGTGCTTTATGTAGTTTTTATAAATTGAGCCGTTTGGATGACTGGGGAAGGAAATTCCTGATGCTGGGGTCACGGATTTTTGTGCTCCGGAGGTGAAATTTTTTTTTTGACCCAAATGTAAAAACGGACATCAGAATTGGATTCGGGGTTAAATTTCATGCTTAAAAATGTTGCTTTATGTAGTTTTTAAAAATTGAGCCGTTTTGGTGTCCGGGGAAGGAAATTCCTGATGCTTGGGTCAGGGATTTTTGTGCTCTGGAGGTGAAATTTTTTTTGACCCAAATGTAAAAACAGACATCAGAATTGGATTCGTTGTTAAATTTCATGCTTAAAAATGGAGCTTTATGTAGTTTTTAAAAATTGAGTCGTTTTGGTGTCCGGGGAAGGAAATTCTTGATGCTGGGGTCAGGGATTTTTGTGCTCCGGAGGTGAAATTTTTTTTGACCCAAATGTAAAAACGGACATCAGAATTGGATTCAGGGTTAAATTTCATGCTTAAAAATGGTGCTTTATGCAGTTTTTAAAAATTGAGCCGTTTTGGTGTACGGGGAAGGAAATTCCTGATGCCGCCTGGGGTCAGGGATTTTTTTGCTCCGGAGGTGAAATTTTTTTTGACCCAAACGTAAAAACGGACATCAGAATTGGCTTCAGGGTTAAATTTCATGCTAAAAAATGGTGCTTTATTCAGCTTTTAAAAATTGAACCGTTTTGGTGACTGGGGAAGGAAATTCCTGATGCCGTGGTTAGGGATTTTTGGGCTATGGAGGTGAAAATTTTTTTTTGACCCAAATGTAAAAACGGACATCAGAATTGGATTCGGGGTTAAATTTCATTCTTAAAAATGGTGCTTTATGTAGTTTTTAAAAATTGAGCCGTTTTGGTGACTGGGGAAGGAAATTCCTGATGCCGGGGATAGGGATTTTTGGGCTATGGAGGTGAAAATTTTTTTTTGACCGAAATGTAAAAACGGACATCAAAATTGGATTCGGAGTTAAATTTCATGCTGAAAAATGGTGCTTATTAGTTTTTATATAAATTGAGGCCGGTTTGGATACTGGGGAAGGAAATTCCCTGAATGCCGGGGTCAGGGATTTTTGTGCTCCAGAGGTGAAAATTATTTTGACCCAAATGTAAAAACGGACATCAGAATTGGATTCGGGGTTAATTTCATGCTTAAAAATGGTGCTTTTTGTACTTTTTAAAAATTGAGCCATTTTGTTGTCCGGGAAGGAAATTCCTGATGCCGGGCTCAGGGATTTTTGTGCTCCAGAGGTGAAATTTTTTTTGACCCAAAGGTAAAAACGGACATGAGAATTGGATTCGGGGTTAAATTTCATGCTTAAAAATGGTGCTTTTTGTACTTTTTAAAAATTGAGCAGCCGTTTTTGATACTGGGGAAGGAAATTCCTGATGAGCTGGGGTCACGGATTTTTTTGTGCTCCGGAGGTTAAATTATTTTTTTACCCAAATGTAAAAACGGACATCAGAATTGGATTCGGGGTTAAATTTCATGCTTAAAAATGGTGCTTTTGTACTTTTTAAAAATTGAGCCATTTTGGTGTCCGGGGAAGGAAATTCCTGATGCCGGGGTCAGGGATTTTTGTGCTCCGGAGGTTAAATTTTTTTTTGACCCAAATGTAAAAACGGACATCAGAATTGGATTCGGGGTTAAATTTCATGCTTAAAAATGGTGCTTTATGCAGTTTTTAAAAATTGCGCCGTTTTGGTGTCCGGGGAAGGAAATTCCTGATGCTGGGGTCAGGGATTTTTGTGCTCTGGAGGTGAAATTTTTTTTGACCCAAATGTAAAAACGGACATCAGAATTGGATTCAGGGTTAAATTTCATGCTAAAAAATGGTGCTTTATTCAGCTTTTAAAAATTGAACCGTTTTGGTGACTGGGGAAAGAAATTCCTGATGCCGTGGTTAGGGATTTTTGGGCTATGGAGGTGAAATTTTTTTTTTGACCCAAATGTAAAAACGGACATCAGAATTGGATTCGGGGTTAAATTTCATTCTTAAAAATGGTGCTTTATGTAGTTTTTAAAAATTGAGCCGTTTTGGTGACAGGGGAAGGAAATTCCTGATGCCGGGGTTAGGGATTTTTGGGCTATGGAGGTGAAAATTTTTTTTTGACCGAAATGTAAAAACGGACATCAAAATTGGATTCGGAGTTAAATTTCATGCTGAAAAATGGTGCTTTATGTAGTTTTTATAAATTGAGCCGTTTTGATGACTGGGGAAGGAAATTCCTGATGCTGGGGTCACGGATTTTTGTGCTCCGGAGGTGAAATTTTTTTTTTGACCCAAATGTAAAAACGGACATCAGAATTGGATTCGGAGTTAAATTTCATGCTTAAAAATGGTACTTTATGTAGTTTTTAAAATTGAGCCGTTTTGGTGTTCGGGGAAGGACATTCCTGATGCCGGGGTCAGGGATTTTTGTGCTCTGGAGGTGAAATGTTTTTGAACCCAAATGTAAAACAGACATCAGAATTGTATTCGGAGTTAAATTTCATGCTTAAAAATGGTGCTTTATGTAGTTTTTAAAAATTGAGCCATTTTGGTGTCCGGTGAAGGAAATTCCTGATGCCGGGGTCAGGGATTTTTGTGCTCTGGAGGTGAAAAATTTTTTTTGACCGAAATGTAAAAACGGACATCAATATTGGATTCGGAGTTAAATTTCATGCTTAAAAATGGTCCTTTAGGTAGTTTTTAAAATTGAGCCGTTTTGGTGTCAGAGGGAAAGGAAATTCCTGATGCTGGGGTCAGGGATTTTTGTGCTCCGGAGGTGAAATTTTTTTTGACCCAAATGTAAAAACGGACATCAGAATTGGATTCAGGTTTAAATTTCATGCTAAAAAATGGTGCTTTATGTAGTTTTTAAAAATTGAGCCGTTTTGGTGTCCGGGGAAGGAAATTCCTGATGCTGGGGTCAGGAATTTTTGTGCTCTGGAGGTGAAATTTTTTTGACCCAAATGTAAAAACGGACATCAGAATTGGATTCGGGGTTATATTTCATGCTTAAAAATGGTGCTTTATGTAGTTTTTAAAAATTGAGCCGTTTTGGTGTCCGGGGAAGGAAATTCCTGATGCTGGGGGCAGGGATTTTTGTGCTCCGGAGGTGAAATTTTTTTTGACCCAAATGTAAAAACGGACATCAGAATTGGATTCAGGGTTAAATTTCATGCTAAAAAATAGTGCTTTATGTAGTTTTTAAAAATTGAGCCGTTTTGGTGTCCGGGGAAGGAAATTCCTGATGCCGGGGTCAGGGATCTTTGTGCTCCGGAGGTGAAATTTTTTTTGACCCAAATGTAAAAACGCACATCAGAATTGGATTTAGGGTTAAATTTCATGCTAAAAAATGGTGCTTTATGTAGTTTTTAAAAATTGAGCCGTTTTGGTTTCCGGGGAAGGAAATTCCTGTTGCCGGAGTCAGGGATTTTTATGCTCTGGAGGTGAAATTTTTTTTTGACCCAAATGTAAAAACAGACATCAAAATTGGATTTAGGGTTAAATTTCATGCTTAAAAATGGTGCTTTATGCAGTTTTTAAAAATTGAATCATTTTGGTGACTGGGGAAGGAAATTCCTGATGCCGGGGTCAGGGATTTTTGTGCTCTGGAGGTGAAAAAATTTTTTTGACCGAAATGTAAAAACGGACATCAGAATTGGATTCGGAGTTAAATTTCATGCTTAAAAATGGTACTTTATGTAGTTTTTAAAATTGAGCCGTTTTGGTGTTCGGGGAAGGACATTCCTGATGCCAAGGTCAGGGATTTTTGTGCTCTGGAGGTGAAAATTTTTTTTGACCCAAATGTAAAAACGGACATCAGAATTGGATTCGGGGTTAAATTTCATGCTTAAAAATTGTGCTTTATGTAGTTTTTATAAATTGATCCGTTTTGATGACTGGGGAAGGAAATTCCTGATGCTGGGGTCACGGATTTTTGTGCTCCGGAGGTGAAATTTTTTTTTTGACCCAAATGTAAAAACGGACATCAGAATTGGATTCGGGGTTAAATTTCATGCTTAAAAATGTTGCTTTATGTAGTTTTTAAAAATTGAGCCGTTTTGGTGTCCGGGGACGGAAATTCCTGATGCTTGGGTCAGGGATTTTTGTGCTCTGGAGGTGAAATTTTTTTTGACCCAAATGTAAAAACAGACATCAGAATTGGATTCGTTGTTAAATTTCATGCTTAAAAATGGAGCTTTATGTAGTTTTTAAAAATTGAGTCGTTTTGGTGTCCGGGGAAGGAAATTCTTGATGCTGGGGTCAGGGATTTTTGTGCTCCGGAGGTGAAATTTTTTTTGACCCAAATGTAAAAACGGACATCAGAATTGGATTCAGGGTTAAATTTCATGCTTAAAAATGGTGCTTTATGCAGTTTTTAAAAATTGAGCCGTTTTGGTGTACGGGGAAGGAAATTCCTGATGCCGCCTGGGGTCAGGGATTTTTTTGCTCCGGAGGTGAAATTTTTTTTGACCCAAACGTAAAAACGGACATCAGAATTGGCTTCAGGGTTAAATTTCATGCTAAAAAATGGTGCTTTATTCAGCTTTTAAAAATTGAACCGTTTTGGTGACTGGGGAAGGAAATTTCTGATGCCGTGGTTAGGGATTTTTGGGCTATGGAGGTGAAAATTTTTTTTTGACCCAAATGTAAAAACGGACATCAGAATTGGATTCGGGGTTAAATTTCATTCTTAAAAATGGTGCTTTATGTAGTTTTTAAAAATTGAGGCCGTTTTGTTGGTGACTGGGGAAGGAATTCCT
Source organism: Crotalus tigris (assembly GCF_016545835.1). Classification (NCBI taxonomy): domain Eukaryota; kingdom Metazoa; phylum Chordata; class Lepidosauria; order Squamata; family Viperidae; genus Crotalus; species Crotalus tigris. Next base: position 7,946 of record NW_024099569.1, read on the forward strand.
GATGCCGGGTGGGGAGGGGGAGGATTTTTGGGCTGATGGAGGTGAAAATTTTTTTTGACCGAATGTTTAACGGACATCAAAATGGATTCGGATTAAATTTCATGCTGAAAATGGTGTCTTTATGTATTTTTATAAATTGAGCCGTTTGATACTGGGGAAGTAATTCCTGATGCTGGGGTCAGGGATTTTTGTACTCCGGAGGGTGAAATTTTTTTTGACCCAAATGTAAAAACGAACATCAAATTGGATTCAAGGGTTAAATTTCATGCGTAAAAATGGTGCTTTATGCATTTTTTAAAATTAGAGCCTTTTGGGGTGTCCGGGGAAGGAAATTCCTGATGCTGGGGTCAGGATTTTTGTGCTCTGGAGGTGAAATTTTTTTTGACCCAAATGTAAAAACGGACATCAGAATTGGATTCAGGGTTAAATTTCATGCTAAAAAATGGTGCTTTATGTAGTTTTTAAAAATTGAGCCGTTTTGGTGTCCGGGGAAGGAAATTACTGATGCTGGGGTCAGGAATTTTTGTGCTACCGGAGTGAAATTTTTTTTTGACCAATGTCAAACAGACATCAGAATTGGATTTGGGGTTAAATTTCATGCTTAAAATGGAGCTTTATGCAGTTTTAAAAAATTGAACAGTTTTGGTGTCTGGGGAAGGAAATTCCTGATGCCGGGTACAGGGATTTTTGGGCTGTGGAGGTGAAAAATTTTTTTTTGACCCAAATGTAAAAACAGACATCAGAATTGGATTCGGTGTTAAATTTCATTCTAAAAAATGGTGCTTTATGTAGTTTTTAAAAATTGAGCCGTTTTGGTGACTGGGGAAGGAAATTCCTGATGCCGGAGGGATTTTTGTCCTCCGGAGGTGAAATTTTTTTTTGACCCAAATGTAAAAATGGACATCCGATTTGGATTCGGGGTTAAATTTCATGCTTAAAAATGGTGCTTTATGCAGTTTTTAAAAATTGAGCCGTTTTGGTGTCCGGGGAAAGAAATTCCTGATGCTGGGGTCAGGGATTTTTGTGCTCCGGAGGTGAAATTTTTTTTGACCCAAATGTAAAAACGGACATCAGAATTGGATTCAGGGTTAAATTTCATGCTAAAAAATGTGCTTTATGTAGTTTTTAAAATTGGAGCCGTTTGGTGTCCGGGGGAAGGAAATTCCTGATGCTGGGGTCAGGGATTTTTGTGCTTCCGAGGTGAAATTTTTTTTGACCCAAATGTAAAACGGACTCAGAATTGGATATTTCAGGTTAAATTTCATGCTAAAAAAATGGTGCTTTTTGCAGGTTTTAAAATTGAGCCGTTTTGGTGTCTCGGGAGGAAATTCCTGATGCTGCGTTCAGGGATTTTTGTGCTCCGGAAGGTGAATTTTTTTTGACGCCAAATGTACAACGGACATCACGAATTGATTCAGGTAAATTTCATGCTTACAAATGGTGCTTATGCTCAGTTTTTAAAAATTGAGAGCCGTTTTGGGTGTCCGTGGAAGGAAATTCCTGATGCTGTGGGCAGGATTTTTGTGCTCCGGAGGTGAAATTTTTTTTGACCCAAATGTAAAAACGCACATCAGAATTGGATTCAGGGTTAAATTTCATGCTTAAAAATGGTGCTTTATGCAGTTTTTAAAAATTGAGCCGTTTTGGTGTCCGGGGAAGGAAATTCCTGATGCCGCCTGGGGTCAGGGATTTTTGTGCTCCGGAGGTGAAATTGTTTTTGACCCAAATGTAAAAACGGACATCAGAATTGGATTCGGGGTTAAATTTCATGCTTAAAAATGGTGCTTTTTGTACTTTTTAAAAATTGAGCCATTTTGTTGTCCGGGAAGGAAATTCCTGATGCTGGGCTCAGGGATTTTTGTGCTCCAGAGGTGAAAATTATTTTGACCCAAATGTAAAAAAAGACATCAGAATTGGATTCGGGGTTAAATTTCATGCTTAAAAATGGTGCTTTTTGTACTTTTTAAAAATTGAGCCATTTTGGTGTCCGGGAAAGGAAAATCCTGATGCCGGGGTCAGGGATTTTTGTCCTCCGGAGGTGAAATTTTTTTTGCCACCAAATGTAAAAACGGACTCAGATTGGGATTCAGGTTTAAATTTCAATGCTACAAAAATGGTGATTTATCAGCTTTTAAAATTGAACCGTTTTGGTGACTGGGAAAGGAATTCCTGATGGCCGTGTTAAGTGATTTTTTGGGCTATGGAGTGAAAATTTTTTTTTGAGCCCAAATGTAAAAAACGGACATCAGAATTGGATTCGGGGTTAATTTTCATTCTAAAAAATGGTTCTTTTATGTAGTTTTATTTAAAATTGAGCCGTTTTGGTGACTGGGGAAGGAAATTCCTGATGCCGGAGGGATTTTTGTGCTCCGGAGGTGAAATTTTTTTTGACCCAAATGTAAAAACGGACATCAGAATTGGATTCAGGGTTAAATTTCATGCTAAAAAAATGGTGCTTTATGTAGTTTTTAAAAATTGAGCCGTTTTGGTGTCCGGGGAAGGAAATTCCTGATGCTGAGGTCAGGGATTTTTGTGCTCCGGTGGTGAAATTTTTTTTGACCCAAATGTAAAAACGGACATCAGAATTGGATTCAGGGTTAAATTTCATGCTAAAAAATGGTGCTTTATGTAGTTTTTAAAAATTGAGCCGTTTTGGTGTCCGGGGAAGGAAATTCCTGATGCCGCCTGGGGTCAGGGATTTTTGTGCTCCGGAGGTGAAATTTTTTTTGACCCAAATGTAAAAACGCACATCAGAATTGGATTCAGGGTTAAATTTCATGCTAAAAAATGGTGCTTTATGTAGTTTTTAAAAATTGAGCCGTTTTGGTGTCCGGGGAAGGAAATTCCTGATGCTGGGGTCAGAGATTTTTGTGCTCCCGAGGTGAAATTTTTTTTGACCCAAATGTAAAAACGGACATCAGAATTGAATTCAGGGTTAAATTTCATGCTTAAAAATGGTGCTTTATGCAGTTTTTAAAAATTGAGCCGTTTTGGTGTCCGGGGAAGGAAATTCCTGATGCTGGGGTCAGGGATTTTTGTACTCCGGAGGTGAAATTTTTTTTGACCCAAATGTAAAAACGAACATCAGAATTGGATTCAGGGTTAAATTTCATGCTAAAAAATGGAGCTTTATGTAGTTTTTAAAAATTGAGCCGTTTTGGTGTCCGGGGAAGGAAATTCCTGATGCTGGGGTCAGGGATTTTTGTGCTCAGGAGGTGAAAATTTTTTTTGACCCAACTGTAAAAATGGACCTCGGAATGGGATTCGGGGTTAAATTTCATGCTTAAAAATGGTGCTTTTTCTAATTTTTGAAAATTGAGCTGTTTTGGTGTCCGGGGAAGGAAATTCCTGATGCTGGGGTCAGGGATTTTTGTGCTCCGGAGGTGAAATTTTTTTTGACCCAAATGTAAAAACGGACATCAGAATTGGATTCAGGGTTAAATTTCAAGCTAAAAAATGGTGCTTTATTCAGCTTTTAAAAATTGAACCGTTTTGGTGACTGGGGAAGGAAATTCCTGATGCCGTGGTTAGGGATTTTTGGGCTATGGAGGTGAAAATTTTTTTTTGACCCAAATGTAAAAACGGACATCAGAATTGGATTTGGGGTTAAATTTCATTCTAAAAAATGGTGCTTTATGTAGTTTTTAAAAATTGAGCCGTTTTGGTGACTGGGGAAGGAAATTCCTGATGCCGGAGGGATTTTTGTGCTCCGGAAGTGAAATTTTTTTTGACCCAAATGTAAAAACGGACATCCGATTTGGATTCGGGGTTAAATTTCATGCTTAAAAATGGTGCTTTATGCAGTTTTTAAAAATTGAGCCGTTTTGGTGTCCGGGGAACGAAATTCCTGATGCTGGGGTCAGGGATTTTTGTGCTCCGGAGGTGAAATTTTTTTTGACCCAAATGTAAAAACGGACATCAGAATTGGATTCAGGGTTAAATTTCATGCTAAAAATGGTGCTTTATGTAGTTTTTAAAAATTGAGCCGTTTTGGTGTCCGGGGAAGGAAATTCCTGATGCTGGGGGCAGGGATTTTTGTGCTCCGGAGGTGAAATTTTTTTTGACCCAAATGTAAAAACGGACATCAGA